>NC_056730.1:262408084-262455584 GCF_019279795.1 Protopterus annectens
GGTCTACTTCAAGACATCTAAAACCCATAACATTCATTTTATAACACTGAGACCAGAACATTCTAACACTACAAATCACATGAAAATAACATCCCTTCCACATATAATGACACCAAACTACCAAACACACTTTTTACTACTTTTCTGCAGGGGTGCAAGCTCCCCTGCACCCCACCATACCAACTCCAAGATCGCACTACAGTGGGAAAAAGTTAATTTCCTAACCCCACTGTATCAGGCCCCCTTCTAGAAATGTAGTAAAAAGTGTGCTTGCCATTTTGGTGTTATATGTGGAGTGTATGTTATTTTCATGTTATTTGTAGTGTTAGATGTTATGATAGTCGATGTTATGGGTTTTAGATGTTTTGGGTTTTAGATGTTCTGGTCTCAATGTTATGAAATTAGATGTTATGGGTTTTAGATGTTTTGAGGTGATATATATATATATATATATTTGCAGGTGGCATAGTGGTACAGTTGTTAATATTGTCAACTCACAGCAAAAGGTTTTCCAGTTTGATTCTTAGCTGGTGTGCCTTCTCTGCGGAGTCTGCATGTCCTCTCTGCATTCTTTTGTGTTTCCTCTGTGTTCTCTGTTTTTTTCCCACATTCCAAAGACATGCATCTGGAGCATTTCTTCCTGGGCCTCTACTGAAAATAGGCTCTGTCCTAGTCAGACCTTCCTGGTCAACAAATGTTTAATTAAAAAATAATATCTATATCTATATCTATATCTATATCTATATCTATATCTATCTATATATATATATATATATATATATATAGAGAGAGAGAGAGAGAGAGGGAGAAAGATAGATATTGATTCACCCTACCTTCCAAAACTGTGATATGGTTTAGTGAATATTTGCAAAAAAAAAAAAAAAAAAAAAAAACTATATGGTGCATAACCACCTTTACTCAGTTAAAGTTTCATCTTATTGTTCACATTTTCTTGTCTTCCCTATGCCAAAGTTAATTCCAACCTACAGTATATTTTTAAATGCTAGTTGAGCTAAGAATGGCTTTATTGAAAAGGCATTTGTTTCCAAAGAGTTCAGCTCATTGTGATAATCAGAATGCATTCGCTTGTAAGATGTTTACATAAATCAAGTGGCTCCCTTAGAAAAAGTCTTTAATAAACATTGATCCAGCAACATAAAGTGAGATCCAAAATGTTGCATATACCTTGATAAAAATATTATTTCTTAAGATTTCAGATTGTGTTTTAAGTAAACATTTCTTGTACTGCAGAAATGTGCTCCAGCAAACTCTTAAAGAAATATTCAGAAGTTAATGTGTTATGCCTGTAAGTCTTTAGGAGATAATGTGATGTGGTTTATCTATATAAATGCATATGTCCAAAAAAAAGCAATAGAGAACATATATTTTCAGTGGTTACTTTGGTTCTGTAATGTTTCACTCTAGCTGTTAGAGTTAATGTGTAGTTTCTTTTTTTTTTTTTTCCACCAGAAATGCCTACTGAGTTTCTTGCATTAATGATGAAGTCCTGTTAAACCAAATGGCAGTTTGGCATCCCCATGAGTTTTTTATTTGTTAGGTAGCTCATAAGGTCTTTGACATGTGTGATTATTATTCATACACTAGCTTTATACTACTGGGTTAATACATAATCTCAAAAGACTGTTTCTTTCTTTCTCCACAAGGATAGGGGAACCCACCGAGACATAAAAGCACTGGGATTAAAAGGCAAATGCAAATTAAATGCCTTATTTATGTATGCTCTTTACTTGAAACACTCAAGCAGATTTTGTTTCATTAAAGACCTTTCTTAAAATTTAATGGAACAAAGAGACAGAATTTAAAGAAAAGCATTTTCACGTAACAGGCATAGTATATATAAGCCTTTTGTACTACAACTAATTAAATGTTCACATTCTTCTTCAAAATTTCATCTGATGCAAACAGTGTATTAAATATTCATGCTTTTGTTTCATTTCTGCATATCAGCTTTACGCATTTACTTTTTCACCGCCTGATACATTTTCTAACTCCTACTGTAGCAGTTCCACATCAAGAAGGGATTTCAAAGCAAATTCGAAGGTGTTCTGCCTCAGCTTGCTTTGGTCTTTATCAGATGGAACAAATGCAGAGTGTTCAGAGTAACAGGCTTTCTAACATGCATATTTGGAGACACAACAACATCTTGGTTAAGTAATATGTCTAGTTTCTGAACTGCTGTATAATAACAGAAGCCACATTTTTGTTTTGCCTACTAAAATCGATGAATTCATTCCATAAATGCAGTATCTCAGAGCTTGAATTCTTTTCCAGAAAATATTGGTATTTTTCAAGTCTACAGATATATTTTTGTAAAACAGCTCTGGGTAAATAATTATGGAACCAGATGCAAACGTACCTTTCCTCTGCCATTCCCACCATTGGTCAGTAAAGGTATCCTGATGACAATAGCCACGTTTCATAAGAACCACTTCCATTTTGATGAGGGATGCTCCTGTAGTAACACATAACCTGTCCTGGGTTATCAACAAAAATTCCTCTGTATAAAATATCGATGACAAAGTTTGTTGGAAAGTCCTTTAAGAGAAGAAAGCATACATTAATGTAAATGATCATATTAATTCTGAAATCATAATTTGAAACATCATGAAACTAAATATTTCCACATTTCCTTATCCAGCACTTGGTTTGTTTGTGGCCTTTTCAATGATTTTTGATCATCATTTTATTATTAATTCCAGCTGATAAGATTGTGTCTGTCAAGACAGTAATACCAGTCCTTACTTCATCTTAGCTTCTGCAGCATTTCTGACTAAGTCATTCTGGCTGTCAGAAGTAACAATGGCATAAGATAGCCTTTGAGACTATTTTACCATCGGTTTAGTAAATTGTTTAGCATGCAGCAGGATTAGGCCCTCAGTTTCTTTACTGTGTGCCCAGGCTTTTATGGTAAATGGCTATAATGGCTTTATTTTTCTCTCTCTTATTAATTCACTGAACTATAACAGTCCCTTTTTTTTCTAATAAACATATTTTACATCTATGAAAAATGTTAAGGTCATTCTACATGAAAGACTAGACACTCTTAAGGAGAGCTTCAATAAACTAACAATTCTCAGAATGCTTGTCTGAAGTAAGTTTCAGTAATGAAAAAACATACATCCGATCATACTTTGCATGCTTCAAAAGGTGTTTTGGCTTTAAATCTTGGAGATGAAAATAATTCCAAATCTTCTTTCCTTTAACGATCTACATTTCCTCTTTGACATCGCACTAAAACCTTTCCCAACATAGTGTCAGTGTGCACTTAAAAAAATTACATTTGTTAAGTACATACGTCTACTACACAACAAGTGCTCATTTTCAGACACAACCAAGCAGCAGCATCTGGTAAGTGACTTGCTCAGAGTTTTACAGTCAATATATAGGGCATGTAAATGAAACACAAGATTGTTGCAGGGAGGGTGTAATTATTTCAACAGATAGAGTTAAACCTCTGTGACAAACTGCAAGATACAGCATTACTAAAGTAAGTAGAATTTTGATGGTAAGAATTTAGTTCACATATGCTGGTGGTAATCCAACAAAATCCAGGATATTTTCCTGAAAAAGGACATAACTAGCTGTCCACTGACAAAGCTGGTGTCATACAACTTATGTGAATCTTTTAAATTGGTATCTTGTCTAATGGGTTCTAGTTGTCAGATGACACATATCAATTATACATGCTTGTCAGGTATATAAATATACTCATCATAGATTTGTCTACACATTGGAGACAAGCATTGTGAAATAATATCATTCTGACATCACCATTATGCAGGAAAATGCTTTGATATCTGTTGTTATCAGCTGCTGTTTGACCTACAATGAAGAAATGAATAAAAAGTTGTGGTCAGCAAATGTGGATAATGCTTCAGTGAATATTCCCTTATTAATGTTTTTTCGCAGAGTTTGGTAAGACAGTCAAAATTACTATGTCACCATTCTGTTTCAACATATAGACAATGTAATCCTTGTGTGCATGGCACAGCTTATCGGGAAATCAGTTAACATCTTTAGCATGATATTAAGTGGTGCATCTGTAGGCCATATTCCCCAGTAGTTCAGGGGAGCAGTAACCAGCATACCACACGGTCGCACTTCATACCTGTTGTGGCCATGCACTTGTGAAATCAGGGAATTTGTATTATCTAAGGTTTACGATGTGAATGCTTGTGGAAGAAGGTGTCTTTGCTAATCCTTCTAGTCTCAAAAGACTCAATAGTAAAATTAATATGAAAAACATAATTAAACCCTTGATGTAAAATACAGTTGTTTGCAGTACTGCTGTTTTGTACATTTAACATAATGAGAGAAAGCCTTCTATATCTGTTTTAAATTACTTTCTCCATGACATTTCTGAAAGTAATCTTGTCTTTGAATAACCCCTAGCAATAAACATATTTTACAGTATTAATATTACTCCATAAAGGTATTGTCATCACTGACTGTTCTAGACAATCTGATAAATTGACTATTTAGCACATTTTCTTTCATAAAACTGTAATAAAAACTGCCGTTATGCAAATACATGTTGTAAAAAGTAGATTTTGCAAAAAATAGCAGACCTATATTTACATTGCTCTTCATAAATGATAGTCAAATCCCAAAAATAAAATAATAAAAATGCCATCTCTTGAAGCTGTGCTAATGAATTTTAAACCAGATGTGCTTGCAGTCACTTCATTTAAAACTGTCAAAATCCTATTCTCTCTACTTAGCCAGACAAAAAGAAATCAACAGTAAAATCCTAATTTAGGAAAATGCTAGGAAAACAAAATGCTATGTTTCCAATGACCAGTGAGTATATTGGCAAAAGCAGTCATTTTGCAAGCACCCAGTGTAAGTCCACTGATATGATGAAACAATTTATCCTGTAACATGAAAAAATGAAGTTTGGAACAGATGAAGTTGTCACTGGACATCTTTAATGGTGGGGGGAGTTGGGATTTAAGAAAGAAGAAGCAGGTAAGGTTGGTGGTAAGTGAACTTCAAGGGAGTAGACAGGAAAGGGTTAATCAGGCTAGATGCTAAGGGAGGAAGTGAGACAAGGTAGGGGTGGGTCCTGAAGGCTTTTGAGGTGAGATTTGGTTGTTGGGAGTGACATTTGGTGCGATCTTGTTGCCCTCCCAGCCTGTCCCATTTAGGTATTGCATTTTTGGAGAAGAAGAGGGACAGGCTTGCCCCTCTTCTGTTCCCCCTCTGGCGGATAATTGGTGGAAGCATTTCGAGATGGCAAAGTTTGATGGTGGAGGTGTATTGGACTTGATGGTTTGGATTGGTGAAGAGATGCTGGAGATGAGCAGTGGAATACTGCCTTGTTAGTGCAAGGATAAGTGAGCAAATAGGGTATGGTGCTTATCCAAGGGTGAGTGGTTACACTGCCATTATGATTATTTATTTTATGTTTTCTTTTACAAGGAATTGAAGTTGTATTGCGTTTTATAAAGTTTCATGCTTTTATCATTTATTATGTTATACAATAAAGGTCGTCAAAGGTCTTTGGGTGTTTGAGTGATATATTAAAGTGAAACATGACAAATGAAGTTTGGAACAGACAAAGTTGTCATGGGACATCTTTAATGGTGGGGGGTAGACTGGGATTTAAGAAAGAAGAAGCAGGTAAGGTTAGTAGTAAGTGAACTTGAAAGGGGTAGGCAGGAAATGGTTAAGCAGTCTGGAGGTTAAGGTTGGGAGGGTGGCCTAATGGTTAAGGTGTTTGCCTTACAAACACAAGGTACAGGGTTTGAGTCTCACAGGGGATAAATGGCTAGGCTTAAAATGGCTCACAGGGGCAGTTAGCCTAGTACTAATCTATGAACCTATGAACCTATAAGGGAGAAAGAGAGGTAAGGTGGGGGTGGGTCCTGAAGGCTTTTGAGGTGGGATTTGGTTGTTGGGAGTCACATTTGGTGTGATCTTGTTGCCATCCCAGTCCATCCCATTTAGGTATTGCATCCTGGGTGGAGAAGAGGGATAGGCTTGCCCCTCTTCTGTTCCCCCACTGGCGGATAATTGGTGGAAGGATTTCGAGGTGGCGAAAGTTTGATGGTGGAGGTGTTTTGGACTTGATGGTTTGGATTGGTGAAGAGATGCTGAAGATGAGCAGTGGAATGCTGCCTTGTTAGTGCAAGGATAAGTGAGCAAATGGGGGATGCTGCTATTCCAGGGGTGAGTGGTTACGCTGCCATTATGATTATTTATTTTATGTTTTCTTTTACAAGGAATTGAAGTTGCATTGTGTTTAATAAAGTTCCATGCTTTTATCATTTATTATGTTATACAATAAGGGTTGTCAAAGGTCTTTGGGTATCTGAGTGGTTTATTAAAGTAGAACGTGACAAATAGTTTCCAAAATCAGTTAAAGAAATGTATAATGTACGGTTACCCTACTGTTAGTAAGAGTAGAATGCTTTCATAAAATGCTCAAGCTATTTCTAATCCTTTCTTCTGTGTATACTCTTGTGAAGAGAAGTAACATATACTAACACAATTACTTTAATGCCCATTAAATTCCTCTTATTTAATTTCTCTAATGCATTTATTAGGTCAAAACTATCTTTATTATGCAGCATCTACATACGTTGATAGTGGTTCTTTATTGGAATGAGCTGTAGCCATTATTGGTTGAAATTGGGTAGTGTGCCTGTCCTGGTGTATTTTAGCTATATCTGACACCACTACAAGTCTACGTTCAGATGCAGAGGACAAAATAAAAATGCATTCATATCTGTTTCTGTTGTTTACATATTATTAAAAAATGTCTATATATTTATATGCCATATCTTCCCTGTGACCTACTTCTTTATATTACTTTTCACAATAGTAAGCGCATGCAACTAATGTAATTTCTGTTGTTCATAATCACAATGCCATCACCATGATCTGCCTAGACATAATGAACATTGAAATTATGTAATTAATTTAACCTAGTTTTCTCTACCTTTCTCATACTGAAGTAAAGTGTCTAACTGGTTTCCTCTAACAGTGATCGTATCTCACATTCACACCCATTTTCAAATAAAGCTAATGTGCTCTGCAAAAGTAGAATAAAAAAAAACTTTTTTCAGTAAAATGTATTTCTTTAAGTGCTGCCTTATATCTCATCATCTATATAAGAAACTGAAATTCAATTGTCTAATATATAGCTGTCTACAACTAAGCCTATATGGTTATTACAAATGTAAAGGCTTTTTATGAGAATCTAATGCTCATTTTTTCCAGCAGTACACTACTTAAATTACAAATCATTACATCATAGTAATTTCCATTGTTCATAGATGGCAAATGGCATTACTTGTACTAAACCAGTTGTTTATTTCCCTTCTATCCAATCATCTTGTCTTTGTAATGAAGGAATCTGTCAATTAAATTATCTTTATCTTTGTTTTACCTCAATCATTGTTGCAGCTAGCATTTATCAGTTTGGGTTTCTTAATTTTTTAGTAGATATCCAGAAATGCAAGCTAAAGAAAAGTCAACATTTGTTTAAAATTGGAGATGCAGTTTATGGAATTATATTCCTATTAATATTGCAAAGTTAAATAATGCACAGTCATTTGTATATTAATTAGCTGAATGGGCAGACAAAGTATTTAATTCTATTTATGCTTTGTAACAGGTGCCTAGATGGCATTCTTTTCTATATCTGTTATTAAAAATGCATTAAAATAATACAATTTCTGCTAGACATATTAATACTCTTTCATTGATTTCACAAGATGTTGGTATCATTTAATATAATGTTTTTCATAAGCACAGATGGCACAAATTCGTGAATGCCTCTATATAAATATATATCACAATAAGCTCATGTATGTGATAAGCAACGATGTGCAAGATCTGATTCACTAAACAGTTCAATGTAACATGCTCAGCAGCAAAACAATGATTAACAGCTGAATATGTTAATGAGGAAAAATGGAGCAGCATTATATGTTAATAAAGCAAATAATCATGGCAGAGTCATTCAGGAATGTATAAAATGACACCTGTAAGGCACACTCCCTTTAGCCCTGAATTCCAAGACTCTTGAATACAGCCAGGAAGAAACTTTGAAAATGTTAGGGATTGCTTTACTATCATATATCTGTACGTGAACTGGCATTAGTGCAAGGTGCTGCTGCTGTAACTTCCAAACCTTGGAAGAAAGAAATAATTATGAAGAAATCACAGTTAAAAAAAAGGTTAATAATGGTGATATATGAATATGGGCATCTAACAATACCGGTAAAAACACCCATACCTCCCTTGAAGATAACACGGCTTCATAAAGGAAAAAATGTTTGTTATGTCTAGGCATTAGAAATGAAACACTTTATTAAATGACACTTTAACCTAAAAAAGTTTCTCAATACAAACCTGTGTGTACATCATTAGGAAATATTTCCAGAAAACAATTTTGTATGTAATATGTCAATAATCATTGTAAGTGCAACTATTAAAAAAAGACTGCAAAGTGTAGACAGCACTCTTTTCTGTAATAAAAAATACAACCTTGTACAATAACCCAATTCCCCAGAAAACACAATGAAAATAACACAGCATCATAATGGATTGAAAGTATGTCAGGCATATACAATACTAGTTTCAGAAATCATTAGTCATCACAAAACTCTAGCCATCATAAGGCTATACATACCACCTGACAGCAACATTCCCATCCTGGAAGAGATACTGCCAAAATAAGACTGGAAACCATCTTGTTTGGAGACCTTAACAGGCTGGCAAAAGACAGCTTTAGAAAACTGAACAAACTCAATTCAGCTATATAGCTTCTTTCAATTGATCAAGACTTCAGCTGGAATTAACAACATATCTTGGAATTTATTACTGCTCAATTTCTGAGTTGTTTGGCTTCTGCTACATACCTACAATCAACTGCATTACTAGATGAGTTAAGTACAAATTTGTAGTGTTAAAGATTTTACTGCATTTTATTTTATTTTTCTGTGTATTTAATTGTTTCATTGGTCTGTGTCTCTCCATAGTTATTTATTTTTCTATTTAATTGTTTCATAGAATACTGTGGACTCTCTCAGTCTCTGCAGTTGGCGGGGGCTATTGTGTTTCACTTCATTGATATTCAGTGTTAAGCTCTTAGCCTAGAGGGTTCTGTGTATTTATAAGTGTTAGTCACATATCCTGGAATTTATTACTGCTCAATTTCTAGAGTTGTTTGGCTTCTACTACATACCTACAATCAAATGCATTACTAGATGAGTTAAGTACAAACTTGCAGTGTTAAAGATTTTACTGCATTTTATTTTATTTTTCTGTGTATTTAATTGTTTCATTGGTCTGTGTCTCTCCGTAGTTATTTATTTTTCTATTTAATTGTTTAATAGAATACTGTGGTCTCTCTCTGTCTCTGCAGTTAGTTTCCCACCCGTCCTCCCTGTTCTTTTTCTGGTATTAATCTTGGTGGCTTTGGAATTGCCGCCTCTCCTGTAAATTTGTGTTTGTACACTCCTTCTGGGTATCATTTGCTCACTCAACCGAGTACAGTGAGATCATATTTTGACTTCAGACACTCCTAACAGTCCCATCTGTTCAGCTCTATCCCAGCTATATTCCAGTCTAGGATCACTAGCTCATTCTACCTAATACCTCCTTTCCGAACTCACCACTGTCTAAATCTTATACAACTCGATTGGTTAGAATTTCTGCAGCATCTTCATTTTTCACAGCTTACTATTGCCCATAAAAGAATGTATCAACCCTCTAATACTCCTATACTCTCAAGCCTACTTACCCTCTACCATAATCCTAAAAACTTACGCTCTGCTAATAAACTACTGTTTAACACCAGCAGAGCTAACAATGTAGCAGGTGACTCCCTCTTCTGTAACACCGTTGGTAAGCTATGGAATCTTCTACCCACTGAACTTACTACTCTCTGCTCTCATAAACTTTTCAAAAAGAAGCTCAAGCTTCATGTCAAGAAACACTGGTTATGTTCCTGTATAATCCCTGACTAACTGCTGCTTCTTCTCACTACAACCACCTGCATCATCTACCCTTCCCTTCTAAAGCTGCTTACTATGAATCCTGTGACTGAATTCTTCATATTTACTTCTTTATTATCATCTTTGTTTAACTGCTTTACCGTCGTATACATTGCATATATTCTTCTGTAGACTTTTTCATGACCATATTTTAAATGTGTTTTTTTTCTATTATTCTGTAGACTTTTTCATGACCATACTTAAATGTTTTTTATTATATATTGTTCTGTTCTATTTTTGGTCTATCATATGTTGTCTATTGTATTATTCATATTGTTTTGCACATGGAGCTTTTCTCCCCAGGCCTCTACTGAAAATGGACATATATCCAGCTAGACTAGCCCGGTCAACAAATGTAAAATAAAATAAAATAAAGAAATAAATAATACAGAGAGAACATTTATGAAGGGCAAGCCACTTAGGTCTTTAATTCTGAATTATCTTCTGTTTCTCATTTCTCCATTTCCACTTTCCAAAAAAAATTTTTCTAAGATTGTTTCCTGCCTTTCCTGTAACTAGTCTAGTCCAGATACAGATTTGTTCATGTAACTAGTCTAGTCCAGATACAGATTTGCTGTATCCAGGACTGTTTGTAAGCATTTGAGCCTTCCAAGCCATTCTGTGCTGGAGGGAAGCATTCTAGCTTATCAGTGGGAGTAGTAAGCACTAGGTAGCCTATCTACCACAAGATGCAGGTACAGATTCTTAGTTTTAGCACTTGAATTTGCTTATTAGTGCTCTGCACTTGTTCAGAACTTGTTGTTAGCACTAAATAATCTACAAATTACTACAGCACTCAACCTTCCTCTTTACCTAGAGGAAAACAATTTTTGTACTTACTTTCCCCACTTGCTTGGAGAAAAACAGCTCTTATATTCACTTTCCTCACTTGTCTAGAAGAAAGTAGTTTTTATTCAGGCATGTCCAAGGGTCAGCTCCCAGTGTTCTCTCCTGTCTATCTGATGAATCTGGGCATCTTGAGGCAATGTAGCAGTTGCCTCATGTACACAGACTACCCACTCCTCCTACCACCCAACACCACAACCTGTGAAAGATGCACTTATCTGGCCAAACTGGAGGTAAAGCTCTCTCCAACCAAGACTGAACTTGACAGTCAGGAGGTGAAGGTAAACACTTGCACCACACCGCACTCATCACATAGTCCCACTAAATCTACACCATCAAAATCCATACATAGAAACACAAAAACATTCACAGAGGCTCTCAATAATCTGCTCAAGCAACAGAGACCTCCAAAGCAGAAACACAAGCAACCTCCACCCGCCCAACACAACCCAAATGACACATAGCTCACAGATTCAGTGTGCCAATAAACCACAGCCCATAAGGCAAACCAATGTACCCAACACACTAGTCATAGGTGACTCTATGGTCAGGCACACTGATGTCCCACTCACCAGGCTAAACAAGGAGAAGGTTACTGTCAGCTGCCTGTCAGGTGCCAGGATTCACCACATAACCTATGCACTCAGGTCACTCGGCAAAAAGTACTAATATGACTCTGTCATTGTCCATGTTGGTGTGAACGACCTGAGATGTACCTTCCTGGACTACTTGAAAAGAGACATGGAGGAGCTCTTCGATCTTGTAGCCCAGGCAGGTATGACCCTAGCCCTGAGTAGCATCCTGCCATTGCCCAGAATGATACTGCAGTACAAGGACAAAATGATTAACTTCAACAATTGGCTAAGCTTCTGGTGTCATTCTAAGGGGATCCAGTATCTGTCTGCCTGGGATGACATGGTCAACAGACCTCGATGCTTTGCCAGAGATGGCCTGCACCTGTCGCCCCTGGGATTCTGGATACTGGCTAAGGTTCTTGCTGCCCCTATAATGCCTTTTATAGGAAAGGTTCAAATGACAAATTCACCACCGTAACAGGAACAGGCAAGCAAAATTTGAGGGTAATGCTATTCAATACTAGAAGTCTAAATCTCAAAATGCACTCACTCAAGGCACTTCTTAAAATGGAGAACATTGATATCTGTGCAGTGACTGAGACCTGGTTCAAGGCTCTAGAGAGCACCCCTGTATTACCAGGCTATAACTCATACTACACTTTTTGGCCATCTAACCTGGACCAAAACACCAAAGATGGAGGTGTTTCCATATTCATTAAGGAAATCCACACCTCCAGGCTAGCTGTGCAGCATAATGCATCCAAGGTTATCCAAGTGCAACTAACTCTGGGCAAAACTGCAATCCAAATTGTAGCTTGCTACAGATCCCCCACAATACCCCAGGATTCCCACTCATCTTTTCTTGATATACTGGAAAATATTAGGGTTCAATCAAACACCCTAATAATGGGCAATTTCAACTACCCCACCATTATCTGGGAAAACTACTCATGTACCAACTCCTTCGCTCAATGCTTTCTGGAATTCATAAATTCCAATGCCCTGTGTCTACTTATCCACACCCCACCAGGGACAACAATATCCTAGACCTAGTCATTACCAACATGAGTGATCGGTGTTCCACACCTGAAATCAATTCCTCGTTGGTCATATCTCACCATAAGCTAATCACCCTAGATATTCACATCTTGCCCCCACAAACCATTAAGGAAACAACGGTAAAAAATTTCTCCAAAGCCAACTTCATGCTTCTTAAGAAAGATGTGATGAACTTCATGACACTCATGCAGATGGACACTACAGTTACGACTGCTGAATCCTACACAAATGCACTCTATAAGCAATTACACGAGTGCATTGATCATGCTATCCCAAACAGAACCAAGACACTATCTTCCAAAAAAAGGAAGCCACTCTGGTGGTCTCCTGCCATAAACAAACTGTACAACAGAAGGAAGAAACTGTTGCAAAATAGAGTAAAATTCCAGGAGTGGAGTACTTCCCTGGTCAGCCTCAGTAAGAAACTGAGATTCCTTATAAGATCCTCCAACACTAGCTATGAAAACAAAACTGCCACTGATTCTAAGGGCAACTATAAAGAATTCTATAGCTATGTCAAGAATCTCATTGGCAACACCCAGATCTGCTCTGAGTTACAGCACAATGGCATGAAAATTACAGAACCAACTGATATTGCCAACACCCTGACAGATAGGTTCACTGGTAAGTTTAGCCCCCTCTCACCCCCTAAAGGGCTCATATCTTTACAGGAAGAATACAGAGTCCCTGTAATCCCATCTATGCAGGTAAAAGCTGCACACTCTAAAACCAAAAACACAGCATCCATGGGACCAGTCAACATCCCAGGCTGCATTTTACATGAACTTCAGAACGAACTGGCTCCCCACCTAAGCACCATGTTCAATCATAGTCTCACATCAGGCTTTTTACCCAGTGAATGGCACACAGCAACAGTTATCCCACTCCACAAAGGGGCGGCACCACTAATTCTAGCAACTATCGCCCTATTAGCCTGATGAGCTTGGTCTGCAAGGCCATGGAAATTATCATCATGGAACTCATAAACAAAGACATTGGTAACCTCCAAACTCTGGACCCCACCCAGTTCTGGTTTAGGAAAGGCAGATCATGCCTTCAGAATCTGATTGACTTCTTTGTGGCAGTCACCAAAGCCGTAGATGAGGCTAAGGTGGTTCACACAGCCTATCTTGACATCGCCAAGGATTTTGACACCATCCCCCATTCTGGAATTATAGCTAAACTCACTAAACTAGGTATAAATCCCTACTTCACAAGATGGGTTGCCAACTGGCTCACTGACAGAATCCACACAGTAAAAGTTGCAGACTCCAAATCTGACTTCAAACCAATAACAAGTGGAGTACCACAAGGTTCAGTCCTGGGACCTCTCCTGTTTGGTATCTACTTCTCTGAAGTACAGAATAACACAGAAGGCCTCTGGCTAATGAAGTTCACAGATAACTGCAAACTAGGAGCCATAGCTGAGTCCCCAAATGATATGGACATCCTACAGAAGGGCCTCACTGACACAGATGCCTGGTGTCAGAGGCATGGCTTCAAGCTCAATGCCAAAAAGTGCATTATCATCCCCTTTGGTAAAAACTCTGTATACATGAACTACCACATAAATGGCAGTCTACTTAATGCCGAATGTGTGATAAGATACCTTGGGACCCAGGTGGACAGTAGTCTCTCCTTTGATAATCATATCTTCACAGTAGTCAGGAAATCCTTCTATGTGGCACACCTCATCACAAAAGGGTTCTCATCCAGGAAAAAAGAGGTCATCGCTCCCCTCTACTCGGCACTCATTAGACCCATTATAGAGTTCAATGCCCCTTTTGAAATGTACCTCACAAGACATCTGCAGCAGCTGGAAAGGCCACTGAAGTACCTCACAAAGAGGATTACTGGCCTCAAACAGACGTGCTACACGGACCATCTCAAAAAACTCCAGCTTTACTCTGTAGCATATCGCTTACTCTGATGAGATCTCTGCCTAACATATAAAGCTATGTTAAACCCAGAGCTGTTGGACATGCTACACCTTAAGAAATCCCAATCCCTTCGAGCTACATGCTCTAGGGACCTAAACCTTGTCACCACAATAAACAGGACATACTGGAGGGATAGATTCCTGTCCCAGAGACTTCCTATACTCTGGAACAAGCTACCCATCTACATCAAGCAAAGTTCCTCATTAGCACTCTTCAAGAAAAATCTTGATGAGTGGATGGGAAATAGGAAATACACCCTGGGGATCACTTCTGTGGCTCTGCTCAACAGGGGCACAGGAATTTAACTTTCTTGGGTGGCATAAGCCAGGGAACCTTGTTGGCTAGGCTTAGTTAGGCCCTTGGGCCAATAGCCTAGTACCTACCTATGAACACCATACCCAACAGCTTAAGGCACCACTATTTAAACTACATAACCAGACACCCCAAACAGCCCCACAAGGTACATCACTATAACACAGTCAGAAACCTCAGTAATGTCAAGTAAGGAAACTTTTGCTTCCAGCATGCTCCAAATTAATTGGGCTCCCCTTATAAGTCTTCCCCTTGATGAAGCAGCATAAACATTTAATACAATATGTCTAAATACTATAAACAACAAGAAAATAAGAAATAGAAACAAATGACTTGGGCAAACTGACCCAAATTACTTTTAATAAACTCTAACGCCTTGGGACATGGCTTCAAACAGTTATAAAAAAGCCAAAACTACCTTAGCATTCCTCTTATACAAGAAATTAAAAACAATTAATCAATATACTATTATTACAAACATTTGATCACTTAAATAAACCACTTAAAACTATAAATTAATTAAATTGGGCATTTCCAATTACATTCTGTATTCAGACCTGTTTTTACTAAAATATCATATTTTAAAATATATACAGCTTCTTTATACAATAATTTTTCCTTAAGTAAATTGTCATCAGCAAATCTAGCCCCTATTTGTTCTAAGATAATACCCTGTAATAAAGATGTAATCACTTTGATGGCATTGTTTAAAATGCATAGAAACTTGACTTTCTGTTTTCTATTTCTTTATATCTCTAATGTGCTCTAGTAATCTGCATTTAGAAACCCTCTTACTCTCATCTAAATTTAATAAGTTACATGGACATCTGAGAGCATAAACAATACTCTCTGCATTACATGTAAATTTCTTAGCAGGATAACATTTATAATTATCAGTCCTATCAACAAACCTCACCACTTGTTTACAACTATAGCACCTTCCACAAGGGAAGGTATCCACCCTAGAATTTGCCAAATGTATATATGTTTCACTGGAGAAAGAACAAAACAACTATGAACTAACATGTCCTCTAAATTACATTCCTGCTTTTAGGAAATCAAATATAAATTACTTATTATATTAAAAAAAATTTTTGTTTTATCAAAATTGTATCGGAAAAAAATATTATATGTTGTCACAAAATAAATATTTCTCTTATATCCATTATAATTTTTTTTTATTATTATCTCTAATCTATAAACAACTATTCATTTGTGTTGGTATATCTTCTTCTATAACTTTCTTAAATTAATCCATCACTACTTGTTTTTGTAACCTCTACTGATAACAATATTAATAGATTTATTCAGCTTCGCTATAAAAGTTACATTCTTCACTACAAAGTCTATGGAGATGTAATAATTCTCCATAAGGTAGTGAGGAAATCAAATGTGGAGGGTGGCAATTACTGCCGTGTAAATAATTTTTTCTTCTGTAGATTTCCTAAATATAGTTGTCTTTATTATTCCACTATTCAATCCTTATTTGGTTGATGGGTTCATAGGTTCATAGTTGTGTACTAGGCTAATGGCCCTGGAGCCTTTACAAGCCTAGCCTATAGGATTACCCTGGCATCGTGCCACCCGACCTTAATTCCCAGTGCCTCTGTCTAGTAGAACCACTGGCGTGATCCCTGGAGTGAATTTTGTATTTCCCATCCACACATCAAGATTCCTCTTGAAGAGGGCCAGTGAGGTGCTCTGTTTGACATCTATGGGAAGTCGATTCCATAGCATGGACAGTCTCTGGCATATGAAACTGTCCCTCCAACATGTTCTGTTGATTGTGGTAATGAGGATGAGGTCTCTAGAGCATGTGGTGCAGAGGGATTGGGATTTCTTTAGATATAGCATTTCTAACAGAGCTGGGTCAGACATGGCTTTGTAAGTCAAGCAGAGATTGTCTCCAATTAGGTGATATGAGGCAGAGAATACTTGGAGTTTTTTGAATCTGTCCATATAGAACAAGTGTTTAAGGCCTAGGAACCTTTTTGTGAGGTATTTTGCAGCAACTCCAGTTGTTGCAGGTGTCTAGTGAGGTACATGCCAAATGGGTCATTATACTCGATGTTTGGCCTAATGAGGGAAGAGTAGAGGGAGATAATGACCTCTTTCTTCCTGGATGCAAAACCCTTAGTAATGAGATGTGCCACATAGAAGGACTTTCTGACCACAGTGGCAATGTGGTGGTCAAAAGAGAAGTTGCTGTCAACCTGTGTTCCCAGATCTACTATAACCCCTTCTGTATTCAGTGGACTACCATCAATGTTGTAATTCACGGGAACCAGGTTTTTCCCAAAAGGGATGACAACACTTTTTTTGGCATTGAGCTTAAGGCCATGATTCTAACACCAGTCGTTGGTCTCAGTGAGGTCTTTCTGTAGCATGTCAGCATCATTTGGCGAGTTAATAATAGCACACAACTTGCAATCATCTGCAAACTTTGTCAGCCAGTGCCCCTTCATGTTGGTCTGGACTTCAGAGAAGTAGATACCAAATAGGAGGGGACCCAGGACCGAACCCTGTGGGACTCCATTCGTAACTGGTCAGCAATCTGACTTGGAGTCAGCTACTTTCACATTGTGGGTTCTATCTGTGAGCCAGTTTGCAACCCATCTAGTGATATAAGGGTTGATGTCTAGCTTAGTGAGTTTTTCTATGATTCCTGAGTGGGGAATGATAACAAAGGCCTGGGCCAGATCAAGGTAGGCTTTATGAACCATCTTGCCTTCATCCACAGCTCTGGTGACTGACTCAAAGAAGTCGATCAGGTTGAGCAGGCATGATCTACACTTCATAAAACCAAACTGTGTAGGATCCAGAGTTCTGAGATTCCCTATATCCGTGATTATTAGGTCCATGATGATGCATTCCACAGCTTTGCATAACAGACTTGTCAGGCTAATGGGGTGATAGTTCCCAGGGTCTGTAGTCATTCCTCCTTTGTGGAGAGGTATGATTGTAGCAGTGCATCATTCAGTAAGGACAAAGCCTGAGGTGAGGCTGTGATTGAACAGGGCACATATGCAACGTGCCAGTTCACTCTGTAGTTCATGTAGAAACAGCCAGGGATATCGTCAGGTCCCACAGAAGCTATGTTCTTGGCCTTGGACAGTGCTATTTTAACCTGTGCAGCAGTAATACTGGGTGCCTGGCAATGTATTGGTATTGTGATGGGTCCTTTGGGGGGGGGGAGTAAAGTTGGCACTGAATCTGTTGGCCAGTATATTATTAATATCTGTTGGCTCGGTATAGGAGGTACCATTGTGCAGTAGCTCAGAGCAAATCTGGGTATTGCCGTGGAGATTCTTTACATAACTATAGAAGGCCTTGTGGTTGATTTTACTATCTGCTACAATTTTGTTTCATAGCTAACTTTAGAGGATTTGATGAGGGATCTCAACTTTTTGTTGTGGCTGATAAGGGAGATTTTCCAGTCTTGGGACTTCACCTTATTCCACATCAGTTTCCTGCTTCTGTTGTAGAGTGTGTTTATGGCAGGGAACCACCAGATTGGCTTCCTTTTTTGGAGGAGAGCATCTTAGTTCTATTGGGTATAACGAGATCCATGCATTTGTGTACGTGTCCGTACAGTGCATTGGTGTATGATTCAGCAGTCATATCAACTATTCTCCATTTGCATGGGTGACATGACGTTAGGCACCTCTGTTTTTAAAAGCCCAAAGTTAGCTTTAGAGAAGTTTTTCATTCTAGGGTTAGCTAGATTTTTGGATCTAAAGCTTCTTCTAGCTTTAGAGCCAAAACAATTACAAATAAATACTCCATTTCAAAAAAGTTCCATAACTAAATTTGCATACAGATGAGCAAAGTTATTAAAAGTAAAAAAAAAAAAAAAAATATATATATATATATATATATATATATATATATATATATATATATATATATATAAATATTAGTAAGAAAAACATATAATAGTTCAATCACATAATTAAAAACTGGACTGTCAACTAAAAAAATAATTTAATGCTTCAATACCATGTATATGTTTAATACTTGTATATAAGCTTTAACATCCAATGCAGTCCAATACATATCTTCCATTGATTTCAATCCTTTAATTTTATTCAAAAAGTATGTAGTATCTTTAAAATATGAAGAGAATTTCATAATATAAGGGAAAAGGTAATCATGTAAAAAAATACCTATATTATATAAAAAAATATTTACTTAATGAAATTACATGCCAGCCTGGGGTAGTGATTGGATTCTTATGTATTTTTGGTAAACAGTAAAATGTAGCTACACTACAACCAATAACATTAAAATTTTTATCAACACCTTCATTACACAAATAACCTAACTTATGACCATTTTCTAACAGCTTTTGATATTGTTTGCTTCATACTATGCTTCTTTATTAACTTTTCAGTATATATGTTGATCTTTCAAATGTAAATAACACATATGCATATATTGTTTAAAATGCATCACTACAATGTTATTCCCCTTATCTTCTGGTTTAATGGTTACATTCTTATTATTTCTAATTTTTTTTAAAGCTGGCCATTTAGCTTTAGTCATATTATATCAAACATTGCATTTATTAATTAAAAATCATTAAAAGCCTCCTCAACTGCAAAGATAAACATGGTAGAAAATTGTTTAACACTTTCATTCAAAAAAGGTGTATATAACTACTTAATGTAGCGAATAAACAGTACACTGTACATTAATATCATCTACCTCAAAAGCACATGAATAAAAACTAAAAACTGTCATTTAAAATATTAGCATCATTAAATTAATCAGCAGAAACATTTAACATTTACTTGTGAAAAATTATATACTAAATGCAATTTATGTACAAGTTAAAAATATCACTTTTCAGAATGTATAAACTGGGAAATACTGTAGGGATGAATTTAAGTCTCAAATTTAAAACTGGCAAATGTTCATGAGTTAATTCAAAATTCAATAAATTAATTACCATAGAGTCCAAAAAAAGTCCAGTAACATCTGAAAAAAAAAGATGTCTTCATTATTCTCACTGCCATCTCCCTAATCTATAGTTCCGTTGTTGCTGTCCTTCCACCAAATTCCTTTGTCTGCAGCTCCCTCACTTTTTATTAGAATATACTGTTTGATTGTTTCTCAAGGTCAAATTCTGAAACTGCTGCTCCAACCTCTATGCTTCTTGTGCTGCTGGTAGAGTCAGAAAGGAACAATCACTTTTCCATTTCACAGAAAAGCCTGTACCATGCGAAGAGGCAAAAGAGGCTCCATGTTGTCTCTTAAAACATCCTATATAACATTGGACTATTTTTAACTGTCCCTTATGCTGACTGGTTCTCCACAGAAATGCTTTCCATTGGTTATAATCCTGCAAGTCCCACTGTAATTTGCCTTTCTTCTTATCCAACAAGTCAGCCTCATAATTTTTTAATTTGTCACTAAGTTTAGAAAGGCTAACATTGAGTCATGGCACACTCATTTGGCAAATTAATTATGTGTGAAGGGCATGAATTTCACCTTTAAATTTACATTGTTTACATACATCTCATTCCACCAATATGTTAATTTACTCTATAGAACAGCAGTGTGCAGCTTCTACCCAATGAGTCTGAAACCTGTTTTCATTTTCATCAATCAAATCAAAACTTTATCCTATCAAGAAATGCACATGTAATACAGAGAGTAATCTTTATTCTCTCAGATGTCCATGTAACTTATTTTATACAGGTAAGAGTAAGAGGGTTTTTAAATGCAGATTGCAAGAACCCATTAAACATATAAAAAAAAAACAGAAAATAGAAAGTCAAGTTGCTCTGCATTTTAAACAATGCCATCAAAGTGCTGCGTCTATTATAGGGTACTATCTTAGAACAAATAGAGGTTAGATTTGGTGATGACAATTTATTTAAGGAAAAAATATTGTATTAAGAAGCTGTACATATTTTAAAATATGTTACTTTAGTATAGAGAGGGAAAGATCTGAGTATAGAATTTAATTGAAAATGCTTAATGTAATTATTTTATAGCTTTAATTGTTTTAAGTGCTTAAATGTTTGTAATAATGGTATAATTGATTAATTATTTTAATTTCATGTATAAAAGGAATGTTAAGCAGAGTTTGGGCTGTTTTTATAACTCCTTGAAGGCATGACCCTGATCTCATTCAGGATAAGTTTGCCTAAGTTTGTTAATATTTTTAAATTTCCTGGCAGGGTAAGCACCATTCAGAACTGAAACAGTGAAATTAGTTAAAAACAAACAAGCCTCTTGGTTAACTGAAAAAAAAAGAAAAGAAAAGAAAAACAAATACAACATAGAGATAAACCCTGAAAGATATGGCTGCAAATGAAGTGTTAAACATCCCTGCAACAATATGGTCTATTAAGGAACCATAGCAAATAATGCATAAAATGTGGTTAAAAGCTTATTATAGCAGCACTCAAAATTCATCATCATACAATCCAAAAAATATGGCAATCAATAAATACATTGATCAATCCTGGAAAATCAACCCTTCCAAGCTCATCCCAAACTAGTAACTCCCAAAGTATTGCTTCACAGTTTAACAAACATTTTAGAAACACAGTAACCTCTATCCTAATAAAAAAAAAAATTACAACAAATCCAGCCATCCAACAACAGACCTTCACACTCACCCTTTGCCAACAAATACCTGTACAACTTTTAGACAGCAGCCACTGCCCCTGACCCACTTCCAATTGAATACCTCAGATTCACTGCCGATAACCTTGCATACCCTATCTTGATTCTAATAAACTGTTCGACCAAAGAACAGTATGTTCCTGCCTTGTAAAATAATCCTATATATTACCCCTCCATAAAGGCTGCTAATCAACCAAGCTCACAAACTATAGACCAATCACTATTCAGTCACATTTTTTCCATATTCTTGGAAAGACATATTCAATCTTAACTTACTATATATATATTACCTCTCACAACCTCCTCTCTCTCTCATAGCATGGTTTCACCCTCAATTACATTACAACCACTGCCCATCTATCGTTCATAGATACAATAAATCATAATAGAAATTCAGGTCTTCTAACCTCAGACCTATTTCTGAATTTATTTGAGGCATTTGACAGAGTCAGTTACAAAATTCTCCAACATAAACTATCTTCTTACGGAGTATCACCATCCTCACTTAACTCGCTTCTCTATTACCTCACTAATATGTCCCTAACAGTGAAATGTTAAGAATAATTATCCTGTTTCCTTCCTATACCTGTCAGAGTCCCACAAGGTTCCATCCTAGGATCACTACTGTTTAAATTATTTATCAATGACCTAAACACAGCAGCTGAAGAGGCCACCATAGTACAATATGTCAATGAGTCCACTCTAGTATGTATTAGTAGGACACTACCCATGTTCCAAATACTCACCTAGAAATCCTTCTCTTCCATATAAGCTTGGCTTGACAACTCACAACTCTTTCTGAATCCAGGAAGTGTTTACTTCAATAATCTCTTCCCAAAGAACTACCTTTAATATATAATCATCCAACTAGACCAATATAGAACTGGCATCCTACACCAAACTACTAAATGTGATTATAGACGTCCATCTGAATTTTGATCTCCACATTCAGAAAACCATAAAGAAGACACAGCAAAAGCTAGGTTGCCTCTATGGTGCAAAATATTGTCTTACTGACTCTGCTAGACAAAACATAACCACTTTTTTTCTACTTCCCACTTTGTTATATGCCTCTCAACTTCTCTTTATCAGCCCAGCTAGAACAATGCTACAATAAAGTAGCCAAATTCACAACCAATCAACCATATAGATCACATCACTGCCACTCTATAAAACAACTAAACTGGCTTGAAATAAATAATTTTCTGTTGTATTCAAAATTAATTATGACCTTCAAAGTACTGCACAACCCTGAAAAATTCAAGCTCTTCCACATTACAGTACTAAGTGACCCCTGTGTTCCACTGACAAATCATTACTTTCCATGATTAACCCAACAGCAATGCAGATAACTCCCTGTATTTACAGTGCATTGATAAAAAAACTGGGATACAATCCCATTCCAGTTAAGAACATTCTTCGACATGATAGACTTTAAATGCCAACTGAATATCTGCACCTGCACCACCCCTGGTTAAACTGGTGCTGAATTAATGCCATTACTCTCTGCTGCACAAACGTTAATGTACTGTTATCACATATATATCCTCATGTATAATCTCATCTCCTTTACCTTCCTTTTGGCTCCTCCCTTCATTCATTTATTCAGGCTGCTCTGACTCTATCTTATCTTTCCATGTTCTAGATGTTAAACAAGTCATTATAGTAACAAATAGTTTGCGTAAAACCTTATAATCTATGCATACTGAAGATGTTGCACTATATTACACCTCCTTGTATTTAAAATAATATATATTCATACACAACCCAAGTAAATTATATTTTTTATTGAAACTGTAAATGATTTAACTGACATCATGGATGTTCAAATAATGGAACTGCTATCATGAATGAAAGTGACTGTAAATGAAGAAAAAATGCAAATGATGTCCATGATGTCGGTATAATGGAGCATTTCTCCCCTGGCCTCCAGTAAAAAGGGGCACTGCTCAGTTGGTCTGATCCAGTAAACAAATGTCGATAAATTAGTAAGAAAGGAAAGAAAACAAATAAATATATGCATAAATAAATAAATGCCACTTTAACATACATAAGTTTCTCAAGTTAGAAATGTGGTAACATCCTGAGAGAAATATTTCCCAAAACCCATGAAACAGAAGTAGAGGATCAGTGCAATAGCAAGTATTATACTTGTATTACAAACACATCTGTGCAAAGTACAGACAATATGTAAATTAGGTGTCAGCTCATTGTCATTCCTAAATCAATCAGCATCAGGTGCTGGGCAGGTAAACCTGGTTTGAGGACCTATATGGTGCCATGCAGATGGCTAGTAGTACAAGAGTAAGTATTCAAAACTGTGGCTGACTAATGCCTTGCAAGTGTGACACATTAGGAGTAGTGCAATCATTCATACGTCTGCTAAAGGGAAGTACATTTACAAAGGGAATGTCAGATAGAAAAGGCTTAAAAGAAAAGTATTTTTATTACATTTACTGACTTAGGAGATAACCTTTATACCGCCATTATTAACTGTGCCTCTGAGTAAAAAAGTGTTTTTAAGGCTTATCAAATATATACAACTTAAACATCCAAACTGGAAATGTCAAAATCTTTGCAAATTAAAAATAGAGTCATGTTACAAATACACCAAAAGGCTACAAAAAAAAAAAAAAAAAAAAGAAAGAAGAGCATACTCTTATCTTGCAGACATTTGTTTGTACTGTGGCATGCTTCAGTATTGTAACTTCTGGAAATATTCCATTCAGCAAGACTTCTACTGGGAAAGGGTAAAGGACAAGTGTGATAACATGAGTATACACTCCTTAAATGCAAAGTTTTAGAATTAAAAATTAATTACATGTGGTCTCATTTCTCTACATCATAATGTTAATAATGTTGATGTGACAAACAAGGTTAATCTTGTTAAAGCTGCACTGTAATGCCATGGGTTCATGGTTTGATTCTAGCAAGGGTGATGTCAGTATGAAATCAGAAATCCTTAATGTCAACATTTGAGAAATCATCTTACTGATTCAATTTTTTTTTAGCTTCATCCTTTGCATGACACTAGGCATTGCATGTCAGTGATGGTCAGTAGTAATTATCAGGGAATGGCAGTTAACTTCTAAAGGCAAAAATTCAAAAATTTATTTGGCATGCCAGCAGTAGAGCAAATGAGACTGGCAACAATGCGCTTCACTCAGCACTCAGTATGGTATTGTGTGCAAAAAGTACATCTGTTATGTAATGCCCTCTGAGGGTAAACAGTTGAGGCAGTCAGTTCTGTCAAAAAGCAAGATGAATACAGGGTGTGAATCCAGATTGCTGACTTTCTGAATTTATTATTTGCAGTTACATCATTTTTTGTGCACTTGAACCTGAATTACAATAGCAATTCCCATTGTTTTCATTGTAAGAACATACATGTGTATAATGGAAGAACAAAAAAACAACAACCAAGGAAAACAGTCCACTCTCGTTTATGTTTATTAAGCGCTTTTTATACTTCTAGTAGTAAGAACTTCTTCAGATACATATATACAAAAAGTTACAGTTTAAAACAAGTAACCTTGTAGTCACATCACATTCAACAAACCAATCATATTTTCTTCCCTCACTATGAGCAAAAATCAGTTAAATTTTGTGTTTTAAACTATTGAGTCTTTCTAGATGAGAAAAGTACAATTCCTGTTATAGAAATGCACTTTAATGAATGTAAGTAGTAACTGTATGTTTTAAACACCAAAAAGGGAATGAAAATATTAATTTTATTTTTGCTCATAGTGAGGGAAGGAAATCTTATTGGTTTGTTGAATGTCATGTGACTACAAGGTTACTTGTTTTAAACAGTAACTTTTTGTATATATGTATCTGAAGAAGTTCTTACTACTAGAAGGACAAAAAGAGCTTAATAAACATAAATGAGAGTGGGCTGTTTTCCTTGACTGCTGTTTTTTGTGTATTCATCTACAGTTTGTGCTACATTGTTTTAGTTTCTAAATATAATGGAAGATAAACAAGATAACTGATGTTTGCCACCTGCAATCATCTTAGTATTGATTTTAGTAACAAATATGCTGGGTTTAAAGTCTGAGGAAGTAAAATCAGTAACATCATGAATTGAGAAGTATGTATACTTAATTATTACATTTGTGATAATATGACTGAAGAATTATTCAAGACACTAATACATTTCATTAACACAGGTATACATTTTATTTGCATATGCTGTGTACAGCATGACTTCAGCTAAACTTTTACTAAGGCCTCTTTCTCAATAAGTCTCATGACATAAATGCATGATGAGGTTGTATGCGAAATGCAAGCCATTATGTGGCAAACATTGTTAAAACATCAATGTTTCAGGGTAATGCTATACGTGCTGTGTTCAGATCTAGATATTTTGATGTGCTGATGACATTAGTGATCCTTACTGTCAACATTTTCCAACATTTCCCTTGTAGAACGCCACCACATAGATAAATCAGTGTACTGTTTTATTTATTTTTTTTTAGCACAGAGGCATCAGGCTCATGTCATACTATGTGAAAGTTCTTGAGTGGGTGATTACTAAGTGGATACATATAGAGAAAGCAAGATGTGAAATAAGGAGTTCTGATTTTGATCAGGATAGAGCACAACTGACCTAATTTCTGCAGTGAGACAGACAGTTGAGAAGAAGCTAGAGATGAGGAAAGAGTCCAACTGCACATTCCTAAACTTGGAGAAAGCATATGATAAGGTTTCAAGTAATTTGATTTGAGCAGTCTTGCAATGGTTCAAAGTCCAAGAAACATTGATGGAATTAGTGTGAGCTATGTATAAGGACACAATGACTCAAATGTGTTCCCAGTGGGAGTGGATATTCATCAGTTTCAGTTCTGAGCCCACTGCTGTCCATACCATGTATGGACTAAAATAACAATCAGGTCAGAGGGGACAGATCAACAAAGTTGCTGTATGCAGATGATGTGGCATTATTGGCAGATTCTGGACAAGAACTTCAGCAGAGGATAAAGGGATAGAATGTAAAACTGAATGAAACTGAATACAGATAAGACAGTTGTAAATGCAGCAAATAGTGGAAATCAGAAGAGCCTGAGAAATGAGATAGAAGGGAAAATAGCAGAATAGGTTAACAGCCTTAAGTATCTAGGAGAGGTGGTTGAGGACAAGGAAAAACAGAATAAGGAGGGCAAACGTAGAATCAGAGGGTCCTCTACCAACTGGCACAAGGGGTCAGGGATAGTGTATGACAGAAGAATATCAAAGATGAAAAGTAAAATGTATATCACAGTGGTGTGACCAGCAATACTGTATGGTATAGAAACTTAGACAGTGAAAGCAGAGCAGTTGAGGAAGATAAAGATAACGGAGATGAAGTGCTTGAAATGAGTGGTAGGATGCACACTGTGGGACAGATAAAGAAAATAGTATATCAGAGAAGAAGCCCAAGTATCTCTAACTGCAGAGAAGGTCAATGAGAACAGATTGCAGTGCTTTGGGCTCACGCGCAGGAAAGCACCAGACAATCTGATGAAGAAGAATTGGGAAAGACAGAAAGAAGGCAAGAGGAAATGAGGGCATCCATAAAAGAGATGGATGGATTGTGTGAGAGAGGACCTGTGACGACCAGGCATTAATGTCAAAGAAGGTAGAAGACTGGCACTAAATCAAGAGAGACTGCAACAACTGACATAACACCCTGACCCCTTGTAGAAAATAGGAAAAGCGGGGTCAGTGATGCTGCTGCTGCTGCTAATGATGATGATAAAGAATCAGTTTTTGTCCCTTCGTAATTTACATTCCTTTTTTTTTTTCTTTACCACCATGCTTTGCTTTTCCACCTTGTGGAATATTTTTTATATTCATTTTAAAATGATGAACAAAAGTTAATCCTTAGGAATGGATTCTGTTGTTTTAATTTCCTTCAAAATAGATGCCATAATTCTCTTTCTCTGTCATAAGAATTTTCAAGCGATCACAGCCTGTTTTGCCAAATAAGTCTAACAGGCTGGTGATGTAAAATAGAATTTGGTTCTGCGTCATATGGAAATTTCCAAAGTGGTAAGGCTTTGCTACACATTTAACTTTAAATGCAAATTGTCAAGCTGCAAACTATGGTATTCGTCAAGCTTGTTTTCCATAACTTTAAGCTGATTTGAAATTGTAGCCACGATGTTTTAGTAGCTGTTTCCCTAGAAGAGACTGAAAATCTTATCCAGTTAACTATCTTGGTCAGTTCAGTTTCATTTGTTGATTTCTCTTCATTTACTGAAACAGTTCTTACTCTTGCTGGTGCTATGTTGTCACAATTTTATTAATTAATTAATTTATTTATTTGTTTGTTGTATTTATTTATTTATTTATTTTGACAATTGTTGACTGGGTTAGTCCTACTGGGCAGATGCCCCATTTCAGCAGAGACCCAAGGAGATATTTCTTTGGTTGTGGTAGGAGGTGATGGGTGAGAAGTTTGAACTGAACTTGTTAGCCAGCAGGTTTGCTATAGTTTCAGGCTTGTTAGTGTTGCCATTCATGATTAACTCAGCACATTGCTCGGGTTCCCCCTGAGGTTACGAACATAATTAAAAAAATGCCTTATGGTTATCTTTCACCTGGAAGGTTATTGTTGCCTCATAGTTTGCATTGGCATATTTCACCATTTCACTAATGTGTTTGTTTAGACTGTCGAGTGTCTTTTTGCACTGATTTGTCTATTCCTTCTTGGCTTTGGAGATGATTTTTTCCTTTTGTTGAATATTCTATTTATGCTAAGGGTCCACAAGGGTTGTTTATTTTTGCCAGTAAATATATGTATGACTCGGACAGGTACTGTTTCTTCTATGCAGCTATGAATGTGTTTGATTATTGCTTTTCTGCACAACTCAGAGTAGGTCTCAGTGTTATCAGGTTTCAGAGGGGCTTGGAAGTTTAATAAGCTGTCACCTAATTTGAGGTAATTGGCCGTAGCAAAGTAGTTCTTAAGAGGTTGGGAGTTTGATGGGGGTTCTAGATTAATTTTAATACTAAAGGAGATCATTTTGTAGTCAGATCTTACCAGGGAGCAGTTAATGCAAGGGAGGGAGCAGTATCAACCCATTTTCATGAGTGCTAGGTCTAAGATATCAGTACCTCTAGTTGGGGAGCTAACTAGTTGCCCAGGGTATTTGCATTGAGGAAGTCCAAAAACCTCTGAGCAAGCAAATTATGTGTCATATAAGTCTTCCAGTTTATAGAGAGGTAGTAGCAGTCACCCATATGTATGCTATTAGGCCGAATGTTAAGGAATTCCAGTAGGTTTAGGTAGGAGGTATGGTTTTCCAGACTCATGTTAAGGGATCTGAAGTTAGCAAGGATATGGTTAATTGTGCATAGAGTAGCTCAAGTGAATCATGTTGTTGAACCAGTCTACTTGTTTTTTATGAAAGTCGTGACACCTCCTCCCTTTATTTTATCCTGAGCTGGGGGGGGGGCATAATGTAAGAAAGGCAGCCTTTGATAGATGGGGTGCTTTCTTTAGTTCTGAACCATGTTTCTGAGACTGTACATATGTCTGCATTCTGCAGGGTTAGAAGTGTTTCCACAGCATGCAGTTTTTATTTAAACTCCAAGTGTTAAAGAGCAGTACCTTTAAGTAGGGGTTAGTGACTTTTTATTTATGTTGGAGGGTTGAACAACTTGGCATGGTCTAATAAAGGCACTATGGGGATAGACAAAGTTTTTGCCAGTATCCAAAAGTACAAAGCATCTCTGGGAAAGCATTGTGCTTTGTCAGTCATGTCTCCTCAGACTAACAGATATTGGATCCCCTTGTTGTGAGTCCAGAAACTAAAATTATTGCTGAAGTCAATCATTTTTTGCTGGTACTGTCGCATCATCACAGGTGAATGTAGGATGTTACTCAATGATAGATTCATACAGACCTGGGACACATATTCAGGCAGCTCCATCATGTCTCTCTTCATATAGTCCAGTTAGATAAATCTTAGGTAGTTTATGACCACTTGGACTATGACAGTGTCATACTGGCACTTGTGGTTTAAATGCATAAGTGCATGAGTTATTTGGTGGATCCTGGTTCCAAACAGACACCTCACTGTGATCTTATTAGCTTGCATGGATGATTGCCCAAAGGGCACTATAAGCATAAGAAGGTCTATGTGTGTGGTGAGCAGTATGTATTTAAGATGCAGTATGTCTGTTTTTTACAACCTTGTTTGTTAGTAAGATTTTACCTCCAAAGAAGTTATATATGTACAGCTCTAGCACACTGTGTTAGTTTCTTTAAGGATTAAAAGGCTATCTGCATATATGAGACAATTGCTACATTGTCTCCGAATGCCCATGTCTACCATGATAGCCACAGAGACATTAGTAAATTGCAAATCCAAGTTATCAGGACCAGAATGAGGGTTGGTTTATTATGGTTTAAGGACCTGGTTTTACAAGGGTCACCCGAATGGTGTCTAGGTTTAAGGCTAGATGCAAGATAGTGCTATGATCTGCTATTACTGCCGTTTGATGTATTAACTGCCTGCTTAAGTTTAGCTCCATGTAAATTCTTTTTGTGTTACAGATTAAAGTCTTAAGTACTACCTTTACAGGTTTGCTACTATATAGGGTACTGATAATCTCCACAGAGTGGTGAATAGCTCTACACAAACCTAATTTATAGCAGAAAGAAAAAAAATTGAAAATTAACTCCTGTGCCCTCTGGCCAATAAGCAACTACAGTTTAAGTTCCCTGGAGTGCTTCCCAACTGAGAGAGACAGGTAAACACATTCTACCACAAGATAAATGCCCCTGAAATTTCTTAATGTTAAAGCACAGCAAGCATTGCTCTCAAATGCTGATCAACACCAAAAAACTAAGTCCCTAAAAAGTGCTCTGGCTGATGAAACAATCTCACTTTAATTCCCCTTCTGTGTTTCTCAACTCAGATAGACCAGGCTACCTTACTACTGTTAGTAGAATTGCAGACCCAGTCTTCTAAATGTAAAGACATACTTTAGTTATCCAAAAGTGAAAAGGTATCAAAAGCAAATCAAATAACTACCTTCAACTAATAATTCTCAGTTTAAGCATCCCCATGCACTGTCAATCTTCAACAGACCAGGCTACCTTTCTTCTCCCACTAGAATTGCAGTCCCAGCCTTCTTAAAGTAACAACACACTTTAATTAGCCACAAGTGAAACGGTACCAGAAACAAAGTAACAACTTGCTACAAGTGATTACAGGGAATTTCAAAGGCAGAGAAGTGAACACTGAAGGACCCCCCCTACACACACACACACACACACACACACACACACACACACACACACACACACTTTAAGGCAATTTCAAAGTACACTAACAGTCTAAAGGGAGGACCATCCCTGTTTCTTCTGTAAGTAACCATTAAGCTGAGCAGAGGATATAAGTCTGGGAGGAGCTTTAGGGCACCTAGGGCCAGGTATACAGAAAATGTGACTGAGAGAAACCTGCAAGGCCAGATATACAGTAGAGGCTGGCAGCTCAAAAGTCTCTAAATTTAAAAGCACATCAGGAAAAGGGTAGGTGGGAAAGAAATTCAGAAGAGAGTGATTAAAAATATGAAAAGCTTCCAAGCTTCCAGCAGTCCCAACACTAAGATGGCTGACTGCTTCTGTAATGCAAAATATCAGTGGGTTTCAGTTAACTGACACAAAATCTGGTTACAGCTCACTCAACTGGTAAAAGCTGGCTTTTTGTTTAAGTTTGAAAAATGGCTACAACACAGAATTATTGTGCTAATATGCTAATAAACCACTTGGGAGCTCACAAACTCGGACCTAAGCTCCAAAGGTGGTGGTATTTCCATATTCATAAGGATGCACACACCTCCAGACATGTAGCCCAACATAATGCATCTGAGATACTTCAGGTGCAGCTAACACTGGGTAAGACAATGATTCATGTTGTAGCCTGCTATAGGCCCCCAACCATGTCCCAAGACTCACACTCCACATTCCTAAGCACCCTGGAGAACATTAGGGTCCAGCCTAATGCTCTCTTACTGGGTGACTTCAACTACCCCTCCATTAACTGGGAAAACTATTCATGTACCAATATCCTTTCCCAATGCTTTCTGGAATTCATTAATTCCAATGCTCTGGACCAGATCATTCATACCCCCACTAGAGGTAGCAACATCCTTGTCCTGGTGATTACTAACATGGGTGACCATTGTTCTACACCAATAGTCAACTCCTCCCTGGTTAGATCTGACCACAAGCTAATCATCTTGGAAATCCACATCCCTCCCACCCAACGACAAAGGTAACCACCATGAAAAACTTCTCCATAGCTAACTTTGGGCTCCTAAAAACAGAGGTGGCTAACTTCACGGCACCCATGCAAATGGAGAATAGTTGCATGACTGCCAAATCATACACCAATGCACTGTACGAACATGTACACAAATGCATGGATCTCGCCATGCCCAGTAAAACTAAGACACTCTCCACAAAAACAAAGGAAGCCAATCTGGTGGTTCCCTGCCATAAACAAACCCTACAACAGAAGGAGGAAACTGATGTGGAATAAAGTAAAGTCCCAAGACTGGAAAAACTCAAGATCCCTCATCAAATCCTCTAAAACTAGCTATGAAAACAGAATTGCAGCAGATAGTAAAGACAACCACAAGGCCTTCTATAGTTCTGTAAAGAATCTCCACAGCAGTACCCAGATTTTCTCTGAGCTATTACACAATGGTACCTCCAATAACGAGCCAACAGATATTGCCAATATACTGGCCAACAGATTCAGTGCTAACTTTACCCCTCTCTCCCCCAAAAAGACCAATCACAATACCAGTAGATTGCCAGGCATGCAGTATTACTACTGCACAAGTTAAAACAGCATTGTCCTAGGCCAAGAATACAGCTTCTATAGGACCTGGCAATATCCCTGGCTGTGTTCTACATGAACTACAGAGTGAACTGGCAACTCACCTGTGTACCCTGTTCAATCACAGCCTCGCTACAGGCTTTGTCCCTACCAAATGGTGCACTGCTACAGTCATCCATCTCCACAAAGGGGGAGTGACTACAGACCCCGGGAAATATTGCCCAATTAGCCTAATGAGTCTAATATGCAAAGTTATGGAACACATCATCATGGACCTAATAAATAAGGATATAAGGAATCTCCAAACTCTGGATCCTACACAGTTTGGTTTTGTGAAGGCTAGATCATGCCTGCTCAACTTGGCCAACTTCTTTGAGTCAGTCACCAGAGCTGTGGATGACGGCAAGGTGGTTCATACAGCCTACCTTGAGCTGGCCAAGGCCTTTGATACCAGTCCTCACTCAGGAATCCTAGAAAAACTCACTAAGCTAGGCATCAATCCCTATGTCACTGGGTGGGTTGCAAACTGGCTCACAGATAGCTTCTGACTCCAAGTCAGACAGCCGACCAGTCACAAGTGGAGTCCCACAGGGTTTGGTCCTGGGTCCTCTCCTCTTTGATATCTACTTCTCTGAAGTCCAGGCCAACACAAAGGGACTCTGGCTGACAAAGGTCACAGACAATTGCAAATTGGGAGCTATTATTAACTCGCCTTGTGATGTTGACATCCTACAGAAAGGCCTCCACCAATGACTGGTATCAGAACCATGGCCTTAAGCTCAATGCCAAAAAATGTGTCGGCATCCCCCTTGGAAAAAAAAAAGTTCCCTTGAATTACCACATTGATGGTAGTCCACTAAACACAGAAGGCTTTATAAAAGATCTGGAAGCACAGGTTGACAGCGACCTCTCTTTTGACCACCACGTTGCCACTGTGGTCAGAAAGTCCTTCTCTGTGGCACATCTCATTACTAAGGATTTTGCATCCAGGAAGAAAGAGGTCATTGTCTCCCTCTACTCTGCCTTCATTAGGCTAATGATTGAGTACAATGCCCAATTTGGCATGTACCTCACTAGACACCTGCAATAACTGGAGAGGCCGCAAAAGTACCTCACAAAGAGGATCGTAGGCCTTAAACACTTGCCTATATGGACAGACTCAAAAATCTCAACTGTTCTCTGTCTCATATCACCTACTTAGTGGTGATCTCTGCTTGACTTTCAAAGTCATGTCTGACCCAGCTCTGTTAGAAATGCTACATCTAAAGAAATCCCAATCCCTCCGCACCACACATTCCAGAGACCTCACCCTCATTACCACAATCAACAGAACATGCTGGAGGGACAGGTTCATAATCCAGAGACTCCCATGCAATGGAACAGACTTCCCATATATGTCAAGCAGAGCACCTCACTGGCCCTCTTCAAGAGAAATCTTGATGAGTGGATGGGAAATAGAAAATTGTCCGGGGATCACTACAGTGACTCTACTTGACAGAGGCACTAGGAACTAAGGTTGGGTGGCACGATGCCAGGGTAATCCTATGGGTTAGGCTTGTAAAGGCTCCAGAGCTATTAGCCTAGTACACACCTATGAACCTATGAAAATAACAATGAATTCTACAAAGTCCAAATTAAATTTATAGCTGTAGTTTCCGATTCAGAAGAGATCAAGTAAAAATGCAATTCAATGAGTGTTCATTCAGAACATCTAAGCACAGCAGAGAATCCACTTGAAAAGCACTGCAGACTCTAAAATGCCTTAAATTAATAACTTTAACTTAAGCTAAAGAATAAACACAAAACAAAAAATTGATTTAAATAGTTAAGTACAGTATTGTGAAAGTAGCTTAAGTGGACTTTCCTGGTTGCAAAATGTATCCCAAATGCTTTGTTTTCAAGCTACCAAGCTTCTAGCAGCCCCAAGATTGTTTGCAATAATTGTTGTTAGTTTTCCTCACTTCACTCCTCAGAAGAGACTGTTTGAGATCCCCATTATGTTTTCTGTTTGCCTGTGGCATACCCCAACGGTTTTCATTTGTAACAGAAGACTACAAGGCAAGGATTTTCATTCACATATCAGGAGAACACCAAAGCTGAGACTTATTAATGAGCTGGCCAACTTTAGGGATTCCCTGTGAACCAATCTGTTGGAGATGCTGGGTGAATGGATTGGATTCACTGGGTAGATGATTTTTTTGAGCTACTATACAGAATCAGAATTGCCCAGACATAGTAAAGCCTTGTTGAGTTTAATTATGGTGTCTGCCAAAAAGGCAATTACTAGAAAATGGAAAGCAAAGTCTAGACCAACTTTACTAGAAGTAGTGAATATAGTAACAGACATAAAACAATTGGAATTGGGATCTTTAGAAAAGGGATGGAGCAAAATACATAGAAAATCATGAGAATTGTGGGAACAATATAAGCAGAGAAGGAATGAGCTTAAAGAGGCAGGATTTGAATGAGCCATATAATGCTTAGTTGACAATGTCTGGATATATTATAAGTGATCTATAATGTTTGCAGCTATAGTTGTTTCACTGGTGTCTGTGATGTATAATGTTTGCAACTAAAGTGGTGTCAATGTTGTTTGTTTTTCATTTATATAAATGTAAAATGCATATGTCATATGTGATAAATTAATAAGATGTTTATTGAAAAAAAAATGAGACTTTTTGACAGCTAGCTCTTCATTGGTAATATTGTATTTGTATAAATGATCTCCATCCAAGCTTCCTAAAAGGAAACACCAAGTGTTTTATCCACTGCTACAGTCCCCTTAGCTCTGACTACTTTCTTCCATGCTAAGCCAAGTGGATCATCAACAGTTGGTGAAAAGATCTCCTGCCATGCTGATCCTGAAACACTGAGTCATTTACTTGGACTCGAAAGTGCAAGCACTTAGATTTATTTATAGGTCCATGGGTATATACTAGGTTAACAACCACAAAAGGCCTTTGTAAGCCTAGCCATGCATCCCAAATGCATGCAATAGGTTTGGTGCCCTGGAAGTTATTATTAGAGGTCTGTGTAAGCCAGGGCATCTGTGGTCAAATGTTTGTAAGTTGTCTCTATCCATTAGAGACACAGGTGACAGACCAGGAGTGAACTTCCAATTTCCCATCCAATGGTCCATCTTACGCTTGAATAGAGTCAGGGAAGAACTATGCTTCATATGGATGTCAAGCCTGTTCCACTCAAACCCGTCCTTCTAACATTTCCTATTTATACTGTAAGCAAGGTTTAAGTCCATAGATTTGGTAGCTCTGATACTACATATTTTGCAGATACGCAAATGAGCCATCAGATTGGGATCCTGGAATGCCTTGTATGCCAGGCATAAATCACCTCTCAGTAGTCTGTAGGAGAAAGAGTATAAGGATAAAGCTTTGATATGATCCAATAAGACATGTTGTTAATGCCCTGTATTTTTTGTGAGGAACCTTTGTGGACATTCCGGTTGTTGCATGTGCCTTGTCAGGTACATACTAAGGGGTACATTCTACTCAATGATGAATCTGATGATGACTGAATACATCGAAATGATGACTTCCTTGAAGCTAGATGCCACACCCTTGTGCAAAAGTTGAGCAATATAAAATTATTTCCTTATTACCTTAGACACGTTACTCAAAAGCTAGAATAATGTTGACATACATCCCAAAATCTCTGACTCTTCATCATCCTCATCATCATCATCATCAACAACCATTTTTTTTCCACTTTCTACATGAGGTTGGGGAGTTATGTTAACTGTTGCCATTGCTCTCAATTCAATGACACACCCCTGCCTTCTTTGAAACTCATGTCTGACTATCACAGATCTTCCTTCACACAATCCATCCACCTCTATTCTGGGTGCCCTCATTTCCTCTTACTTCCTTCGTATCTGTCCCAAATCTTCTTCACCAGATTGTCTTTTGCTTTTCTGCACATGTGCCTGAACCATTGTAATCTGTTCCCCTTGATCGTTTCTGCAATTTGAGCTACTTTGACTTCTGCTGTTATGTCCTCATTTCTTCATCTGTCCCACAGTGTGCATTTTACCAACAGTCTTGGGCACTTCAGTTCCATTACCTCTGGCTTCCTCATCTGCCCTGCCTTCACTGCACAGGTTTCTGTACCATACAGTAACTCTGATCGCACCACTGTTTTGTACACTTTACTTTTCACCTTCTTTGGTATTCTTCTGTCATAGTATACCTGACTCTATGCCAGATGGCTGCAGCCTCTCTTATTCTAACTTTGACCTCTTCATTCACACTTTCCTTTCTCTCAACCACTCCTCCCAGATACTTAAAACTATTACCACTCCCACTATTTTTATTCCTCCAATCACTCTTACACCCTTCCCCTTATAACACTTAAAACCATCCACCTGCCACACCTACTTTTCACAATTATCATCCATCTCCTGTTATTTCTTCTTCATCTTCCCAAATTAACTCCTTGTTACTCTCCTGTCACTATGCCTACTCTAATAACATCATCACATTCAAAACAACTTCTCACATTCTCAATTCTCACCTTCCTTATTGTACCCTACTTTCTAACTTCCTATGAACACTATAGCCTCACAGAAGCTAATACTCTCTCCAAACACATAACTTTAACTACCATAAATTCATCTCATCACTATTTTAACTTCATATTTTCTCCCAGATACCTCGCTACAAAATTTCATAGAAAGATTCACATTACCTACTCCCATCAAAAAGACAGAAAATCGCTATTCATTTCCCCTAAACCCTCTGACTGGTTAAAAAGATTAATCCTCTCTCTCCTAGCAGGTGACATTCAACCCAACCCAGGCCCAAACAACACCACAACTGATAACCCTCTTTGCACTCTCTCCTCTAACTCAAATATACTAACTAAACCCCCAAACTCTCTAACAATAGCTCACCTTAACATCTGCAGTATTAAAAATAAAATTGCCCCCCTTCATGCACTACTTGACATACACTCATTCGACATCCTTTGCTTGACTGAAACCTGGCTTAAACCAGTAATTCAGGACAAAGAGATTATTCCCCCCTGGCTACAACATCCATCGACTTGACCTCACTATAAAAAAAGGTGGTGAGGTAGCAATCCTCTATAAATCAGGGATGCAAATCACTGCCTTACAGGATAAACCTCCCTCCGAAAGTAATGCTGAAATCCTTATATCCAAAGTCCAAATTAATGCCTACAAATCCATCTATATAATCTGCATATACCTGCCCCCAGGCAACAACAGTAGTACCTGAGAAGAAATCCTTAGCTGGCTGGGCATACACTTTCCACAAGAAACAATAGTCCTTGGAGATGTCAATATAGACTGGAATACCTGCTCTTCAGCTAACCCTTCCACCCTATTAAATCTTCATGGTTTTTCACAAACTATTCTCTCCCCTACCAGAACAAATAAACCTAGCAACAAAGAAAGCATTTTAGACAGGATTCTGATAAATAGCCACCACCAAACATATACAGTAGGTACACTGCCTGATGATATAAGTGACCATGCCCTTACTTACCTAATTAGACATAAAACTGATACCCCTAATGTAACAAAATACAAACTGGTTAGAACAGACAAAACTTTTAACCCTGACAGATTTGAAGCAGAACTTAGGTCCTGCAATTGGTCTCCTCTTAAACACCTCCCACTGGATGATGACGTGGCATATTTTAACTCTAAATTCTTATCTATTCTTGATACACATGCTCCCACTAGGTCCATCCAACTTTCCTCAAAAGCCGCCACTTGGCTAACAAAGGACACAAGGCAAAAGATTATTTTGAAAAATAAACTCTGGTCCAAATACTGCAGTACTAAAGATCCCACTGACCAACTCAACTTTAGACAAATAAGAAACATTACAAAAAAAGCAGTAATTCTGGATAAAAGAAACTACTACTGCCATTTGCAACAGGCTAACCTGCATAACCCACAAAAGTTCTGGGCAGGAATAAATAATCTCATGAAGCCTGGCCAATCAGACACTCCAAGCCCAGCAGGCACCTCCCAAGATAATCCCAAAAAGACTGCCAATGCCTTTAATACCTTCTTTACTGAAACTGTCCAGTCTCTTTCCAATCAACTCTCCCCTGATATCTCCTGTCTTTCCTCCTCCTCCAACACTTCCATTCCCACATTTCAACTTCAACCTGTTCCCTCTGCACTCAGTCATTCTCTGCTACATAAACTTAAACCATCCTCTCCATCTGCTGACCATCTACCTGCTCTGTATCTAAAAGTTGCTGCTAATGCATTAACCTATCCCATCACCATCCTGATTAACAGAACCATTGAAGAAGGCTACATTCCTTCTCTCTGGAAAATATCTCATATCATTCCCCTTCATAAAGGTGGAAAGTCAACTGAACTCTCTAACTACCGACCCATAGCCTTGCTCTCTCCTCTTGCTAAAATCATGGAAAAATGTGTCCAGAAGCAACTTCTGAAACACCTGTTAACTAACAATCTGCTAGCTAATTGTCAACATGGTTTTAGACCCTACCATAGCACCACCTCTGCCCTCCTCTCCTTCACAGACTGCATCACAGAAAATAGGAACAATAATACCCTTAGATCTGCTATATTTATTGACCTATCCAAAGCCTTTGATATGGTCAATCATGAAATACTGTTACACTTACTTAAATCATTTGCACTAGACACAAGCTCAATTAAATGGTTCCACTCTTACCTGCACAATAGAAAACAGGCAGTGCAGTGGCAAAATAACTTATCCAACCACCTCCCCATTACTCTTGGAGTCCCCCAAGGCTCAAGTCTTGGCCCTCTCCTCTTTTCAATTTTCATTAATGATCTTCATACTCATTTTTCTCCTGTCACCTGTATACAATATGCAGATGATTCTACTTTAATCTGTTCTGCCTCATCCCTCTCTGTACTGCACTCTCTCACCCAAAAGACTTTTGAAACCATAGAGATTTGGTTCCTCAAATGATGCTTAATGTTGAACGCCAAAAAAAATATTACTCTTTTCACCAACCCGAAAATCCTCTCTATTGATTTTCTGTGTCACATCAAATAATGGCACGAACATATCACCCGATCCAACTACCAAACTCCTCGGAGTTGAAATAGACAACAATCTGACCTTTGACACGCACATCAGCAATACTATAAAATTAGTTAACAAAAAACTAGGCTCCCCCTATAGAATTAAACGATTCCTTACTCGACTTGCCAGAACTTCAATTGCTCAGACCCATCTTATTTCCACTCTCCTGTATGCCTCTCCTATCTACACTTCAGTGTCCAAAGCTAACCTCAGCAAACTGTCTGCTGCCTACAACAATATTGCCAGATTTGCCACTAATTCTACTTTTAGAACTCATCACTGCCAAAAATTAAGGCAACTTCGATGGCTCGAACTACAAAACCAAATTCTATTTCACCAGATCTCCTTAGCCCACAAAATCCTTTACAAACTCCCAAACACTCCCATTCTCACTTCACTTATCACTCCTCACTGCAATTTTAAAAGCCTTTGCTCCTCCGACAAACTACTTATATCGACTAGTAAACCCAGTAACTCAGCTGGAAAATCCTTGTTCTCCAACACAGTAGGAAAAACCTGGAACACTCTTCCTCACAATCTCACAGCAATCTCCTCTCTTCCCTGCTTCAAATCCCAACTCAAAACACACCTCAAAACCCACTGGCTCTGCCCCTGTAGCAACCCTGACTAGTCTACCTTGGATATCTAGGTACTCTCAACTTTTTTGCTTTAAATAACTAGGTTTCCTTGTGTATCTAGTTACTCACAAAATTTTTTTTAGCTTTAAGAAACTCAACAAAATACACTCTCTATTTCTCAACTTCTGCTTTCTACTTAATATCTAATGATTTTTGATGTATATATTATAACCATGCTTAATTTTTTACCTGTTATTACAAATGCTTGCATGTGGAGCTTTTCTCCCCGGGCCTCTGCTGAAAATGGACATATATCCAGTTGGACTAGCCCAGTCAACAAATGTAAAATAAATAAATAAATAATAAATAAATTAACCTATTCCACTATCTTTCTTTCTATGTCAATTCTCAGCTTATTCTGATTTCCCCAATTTGCTGTCCTTACCACTGTCTTATCTGTATTTCATTTCATCCCATGTGCCTTCAGTGTTGTAGTCCATTCCCCTAACGTTTGCTGAAGTTCTTGCTTAGAGCTTGCCTGTAATGCCACATAATCTGGATACAGCAACTCTGTGGATCTGTCCCCTTCAACCTGTTGGCTAACATAATGCATCAGCAGTATGAACAGCAGTGGGCTCAGAGATAAATCCTGGTGCATATCCACTCCCATTGGGAACCTCAGTGAGACCGAACACTGTTGGTACTTGAGTCATTGGGTCCTTGTATATAGCCTGCACTAATTCTACCATTGCTTCTGCGTCTTTGAACCACTGTAATATTGCCCAAGTCAGCTTTCTTAGGACCTTGTCATATGCTTTCTCCATGTCTAGGAATGCCCAGTTGGACTCTTTCCTCATCTCTAGCTTCTTCTGAACTACCTGCCCCAAATCTCTGAATACTAGGTCTATTTTTAGGGTATGTTATCAGTGAGGTAGTTCCCTGGGATAGCTAACTTCCCAAAGTGTTCTATTATGCATTTATTGGTATTGAGTTTAAACCGTCTTTGTAGCAACAGTTATTTGTCTGTATTAGCCCTTCCTGAAGGATATTTGTGTCTTTGTAGGTTCTTTGACTACTCCCACTTTGCAATTGCCTTTAAACTTAGTCAGCCAGATGCCCTTGATATTGGAATTTACTTTAGAGAACTAGATGCCAAAAAGGATAGGACCCAGCAATGATCTCTAAGGGACTGCACTAGTAACTGGCCTTTTTGTGGAGGTGGATTCTCTTACAGTATATCCTAACTTTCTGGGTCCTATTTGAGAGCCAGCTGGCAATCCAGCATGTAACAAAGGGGATTATGCCTAATTTCATTAGTTTATTTACAATGCCCATGTAAGACAGCTGCAGTGGTGCAGCAGTTAGCGTTGCCACCTCACAGTAAGAGGTTCTCTGGTTTGATCCTTGGCTGGGGTGTTTTCTGTGCAGAGTCTGCATGTCTTCCCTGTGGTCGCATGGGTTTCCTCCGTGTGCTCCGGTTTCCTCCCACATCCCAAAGACATGCAGCAGGTGGATTGGACACGCTAAATTGGCCCTAGGTGTGAGTGCATGCATGTGTGTGCTTTCTGTGGAAGGTTGGGCAATGGTCTGGCAACACGACACCGTAAAACTCCACTGCCATTCATGAGCGGATAGGTGATCGGCTGTGGCAACCCCTAACCGGGAAAAGCCGAAAGAAGAAGAAGAAGATTTACAATGCCCATGTGGGGTATTGTAGCAAATACTTTGGCAGGTGAAGGTCGGCAGTATGCACCATTTTGCCCATGTCAGTTGCATTGCTGATCTTCTTAAAGAAGTCCAGCAGAATGAGTATGCATGATCTCCCTTTGAAAAAAAAACTGAACTGGATTGGATATAGTGTCTGCAGGTTTCCAGTGTCACTATTAATCATTTCCATGATAATTCTTTCCATGGCTTTGCATATGAGACTAGTCTGAATGATGGGCTGATGTTGGACAGTGGCATAGAGTACTGACTTGTTGAAACATGGGCAAAATTCTTGGCTAGGCTTATAAAGGCCTCAGAGACACTAGCCTAGTAACTTCCTATGATCCAATGAGCTGATACTTTCTGGGGTCTGTAAAAGGTCCACCCTTATACAGAGTTATGACTTTTGCAGTTCTCCATTGAAATGGCAGGAAGCGCAACTGGAGGTTATGGTTAAATGGCAACTCCAGTGGTCCTGATAGGTTATGTTTCATGCTATTTAGGAGACATCTAGGTATATTATCAAGGCCCATCAATGTGGTGTTCTTGACTTTGGAGAGTACATTTAGGACTTCTTCTCTAGTGATGCCTGGGGGGGGTCAGTCCAATGGTATTTCTAGAAGGGTGACAGGGGGGATTGTGGAAAATCAGAGATGAATTTGTCTGCCATTGGATTCTCTTCATTGCAAGGAATTGTCCTTCAAAGCAAGAAAAGCATACGCAACTGTCTCTGTGTAACAAGATTTCTGATGTCTGGCATAACTAGCAGAATTCCTGTGAGGCTCAACATCTAATAAACAACCACAGAATAACCATTATTTTAAAATCCTGTAAAAGACACTGCCCTACAGAATTCAAATATTTTCTTTACCCATAAAGTCTGTAAAGAATGAAGATTCCTCCAAGTCTTCAAGTATTTCCACAGTTTAAATGTTAGTAATGTGCAGACTGTTCTTGCATTCCTAAGAATAGAGCTAAGCTGACAGGTGAGTTATATTTCCTTGTCTGTCTGTTCTAAGATTATTTTATCTAATCCTATTTCTCCTATTACAATAGACTGAAGTGTATCAAATTCCATTTGGGAACATAGCCACTGCTGGGAAGTTTTCCATTCCTAAGTTGTATTAAAAGTATTTTTTTACCTTTTCACTTTTTCCATTAACATTTCAGTAACTCCTGCATCTCATTATTGCCTCCCATTGCCATGTTTCTAGTCTTATTTGGATTCACAGACAGTTGTACATGCAGTAGCTTTTGGCACAATTATGCGGACATGTCTTAGTATAAAATGACTACATTATCTCTGGCCGCTATAAAGCAATAAGTTTGTGCCTTTTTCCATGTGACTTTTATTCTTGCAACATTGGAGTCCCCCAAGGCTCAATTCTTGGCCCTCTCCTCTTTTCAGTTTTCATTAATGATCTTCATACTCATATTTCTCCTGTCACCTGTATACAATATGCAGATGATTCTACTTTAAAATGTGCTAGCATAGATAGTTCATGTTACTTTGCAGACAGCATCTCTTCAGCACTGTGTAGCCTAATTCAAACTGGCTGTATTTGTTATGCATCTTATTTTTATTTATTTTACATTTGTTGACTGGGCTAGTCTAGCTGGATACATGTCCATTTTCAGCAGAGGCCTGGGGAGAAAAGCTCCAAAGACATATGCAAGAAAAATACAAATATAAAACTCCCATATAATATATAAAAAGAAGTAACAGTAAAGATACATACAAAACTGAATTTAGAAAGTGGTAGCCGTTTGAAAAGTAAACAAAATTAATTTTTTTTTTTCATAATAGCAATAGATGAGCATCCATTATAACAATATTAACATCAATAGTTCAAATGAGCTTAGCAAGGACAGTAAGAGGTACTGTAGAAATTCAACACAGAAAGTAAATATACATACATAATGATGTAAGGATGTTAATGATGAGATGTAGGAAAGTTAGTCAGGGTTAGTGCAGGAACATAACCAGTGTGTATTGAGATATAATTTTAGTTTCTTTTTAAATAGTGTAGGAGATGACAGAGAAGTGAGCTCAGTAGGAAGTGAATTCCATAACTTTCCAGCAGTATTAGAGAACAGAGTATCACCTGCTGAGCTGTAAGATCTGCAAGTGTTAAAAGAAGTATCTATTCATTTTAGTTATAACTTTTACTGAACATTATCTTTTTTGTTAACATAAGCTGTATGTCATTATGCCAATATGCATTTTGCTTCATTCAACCTTAGACTCAGCAAATTTGCAAAGGCGGACCTGTTCTCTAGTGATGGTTGGGGAGGGGGCAAGTTCAATGGTATTTGAGGATGTTCAGCCATCTGTTTTTTTTTTAAGCCGTCATCGGCAAAGTCACTAGTTTTTGTATTGCTTGCAATTTTTTTTAGCCTTGTTTTTTTACTTTTTTAGCAGGGGTGGGTCATTCGTCTCTGCTGATTTGTTTTAGACTTGTATCACAAGCATTTTCACCCAGCAAGTACAGTAACACAGACAACCTTGCAATGAAGGCATAAGCAGCTAAAACTTTGTTTGGACTGCTTAGGATTCTCAGATGCCACAATGCCAGTATTGGATAATCAGTCAGGATTTGGTAGTCTTAGGTGAATGAAGTAAACAGACAAATATGTCGTACATCAACAAAAAGCTAAGTAAGAATATAAGCTATCATCATTCACTATAAGCACAATGAGTCTGCATCAAAATGTTCTTTGTACTTAGCTTTATTGTTAAAGTCTAAATCTTTGTTTGGTCTTCAAGATATCAAATAAATGCATGGTTAAGGCAAAAAGAATATGAATTCCTCTCTCTAACTTGTTAAATTATTTACATATAATGTCTGTTTGTCAGCTTCTGTGATCGAGCTGGTGAAATTTCACAGTCTGTACTTTCATTGCCTCTGCTGTGCTGAAAGTCATGGCCACAGCCGGATATATATATATATATATATATATATATATATATATATATATATATATACATAAATTTGTAAATGCCCTGTAGGCTTACATTATGGAGCACACAGAGGTAATTTATGCAAAATGTGCATGTCTTATCCCTTGGGAATGAGTGAACAACATTCAATTGCTGATATTTGCAATTAGAATATTATGGTTCTCTAGCATGCACCCCACCCCCCCCATCTAGCCAGCTGCTTGATTGAAGCTTCTCATCTTTAGCTTATGACCAGCAGGAGCAAATTGTCATACATTTTCCATCATGAACATGACTAATGGTACACTGGCTGTTCTCCACCTTCTAGATATATGAAATAGATTTCAATAAACAGCAAAAGCAGGACTTTAGCCAAGGACATCTATAATGTATTTCAAAAGCACAATCTGTCCTGCACTCATTACGGTCCATTCTAATGTATCCATACACATCATTTATGTTGCAAGAGAAATAATACATTTAGCAGGTTTATCCCAGTCGATTATGCTTAGTTATTACTCTTTTCTTTTAATGAATTCAGATTTTTCTTACTGACTTATACTGGTGTTGTATTGATGTTGTTAGTCAATACAAGTAATAATAATTAAATTTCAGTATACTGGCTCACAAAATGTAAAAAAAATGGAAAACAAGATGTCATTTCAGGTTTTTAGATGTGAAGATGGACACATAGTCTCACAAGGTGGCAGTTTCTGCCAATTTCCCATATCTAAATGTGTCTCAAGCATTGCAAATAATAATAAAAAAAAAAACATCATTAAACAAATAAAATGAGTGGTATGAATACATTTTCTTACTAGCTTTCTTTGTCAGCTTCCTGTTTTTGGATGTGTTGAATTAATCCCCTTTTCTATGGATTATTATTGCTACCGCATACTGAAGGAATTATGACAGCTAGTTTCCCTTTTTGATTTTGTGCACAAATATTGAACTAATGCTTTCAATTGAGCTATGTGAGGAAAATGTGACCATTATTAATATTTTACTAAACTTCTGTTTTATTAAATATTTAAATCCCTGCTGTTTTCATCTTACTATTTTTCTGTATTTTGTTTCTTCCATGATTTCTATGACCCCCCCCCCCATACCCAATGAACTTGGATATGCTAACTCATGTTCACATAAACATAAAGATGAGGAAATCTCCCAAAAGAAATGAATCACTGCCACTTGTCACTGTTAAATCACACTGAAAATAATATCCTATAGAAACAGTAACCAGAGAGTTATAATTTGGACAGGATCAACTTAACAAGATGGCACTTCATTTAGTTAAGCTCAACAAGGTGTAATGAAACCACTCATGAAAACAAGTGCATGGGATCTAGTGAGCTTAGTCTGTAAATAATCACTGATAAAAAGTAATGCTGTCATTTCGGAATGATAAAAAGTAATGCTGTCTTTTCGCAGTTCCATATTTATTCTGTTTTGGCCAATACAGAATAACAGTGTTACAGCTGCTATAATAATAAATTAGTTGACATGCCACAATGTATTTAATGCACACATAAAAAAATAGGATTGACATGGCATATTACCTTTTATTTTAGGGACCTTAATTAAAGATACATCCTGTACTCAAATGTAAAAGATATATTCTATTTGGATTGTGCTAGACTGTGCAAATTCAGTATAGTACATAAAACATAATCAGTGGTTTAGCCACTAGCACTAAAGATGCAATTACTTTCAGCAATTCCCTGTCTATGTAGGTTATTAGAATTAGGTGGTAAAATTCCAATCATAGATAGTCCCTCATAAAAAAGATAAACTAATTTGTTCCACCTATGAGATCTTTTAAGAACAAGAGTGCTGAAACTTCCCATTAGCTGCAGTTATGTTTCCCTCTTTATATGAGATCATATTAGTTAATATAAATACCACATTTTATTACTGCTTTTCTCCTACTGCAAATCAGGGGTATGAGTAAAAGAACAGCTAAGATAGCAAGTAGAGGACTATATAAACCAGTACAGACATTACTGTCCATAATATTTGGGGCATATTTCAAACAATTGCTGCTCAACATGATTTCGTAAAATGGCTTCATGACCTTCATTTCATGTTGCAAATAGGGTGAAATGGATATGTGATAAGAGGCTTTCCTTATGTTGTTTTCTCTGAGATTCAAGAAAGCATGATATTTTAAAACAAGCCTAAGCATATGCATGAAGATTATTTGCACTTTCCAGTCTGCTGGACAGTTGCTTGCTTTCTGCAAATAACTACAAAATATCTTTTGAGCTCAAAATAAAGAAATCAGCATGTCTGCAACACACTATATTTAAAATCTATACATGAGATAATTTTACTCCCTTCCAGACTGCAGCACTGTCTACCTTAATTAATTTATTTATTTTACTTGCATTTGTTTACCGGGATGGTCCACTGGGCCAAAAAGTGCCCATTTTCAGTGGAGGCCCAGGGAGAAAAGCTCCACAGTGATTTATACAAAAATACACATCTGGCAAATACAACAAGAACTGACAATGAAATAAGTCTTGAACAATGTAATAAGGCAATGAGGTAATACAGTTGTACAAAAGACTTATCTACTGATGCTACAGGTATATGTAATTACAGCAATAGATTAATACTCAAGAGATAGGTAGGTTTACGGAGGTAGGTAGGATGGAGGAAGAAAAAGGTGGAGGTGGTAGTGAGAGAGAGAAAAAGTCAAGTTATAGAGTGTGAGGAACTAGCACATGAGCATAGCTAGTGGGAGGACAGATGTTGTTATAAAGATTTTTTTGAAAAGAGATGCACTGCTAGTATATCTGAGTGATGGTGGGAGAGAGATCCATAATTTAGCAGTGATGAAGGAGTGGAGCATTTGATTGGCGGAGAGGTTAGGTTTGTTAATCTGCAGATACATTTGATTCTCAGAGCGGAGGAGTCTATTGGGGTGGTAAAGTGTAAAAAGAGAAGACAGGG
>NC_056730.1:262460584-262508084 GCF_019279795.1 Protopterus annectens
TAATTATATTTGTGTAACATATTTATTTATTTGTTGTTAATAACTATGTTAACATAATTCTTGAATTGTCTATTAATATATATTTTCTATGAGTATTTTGTATGAGTGTTTTTAGCGTCCAACTTATAACTAGAAAATAATCAACTTTTTAATTTTCTGTTATTCGGATTTACACATATATTTATATGAATAGAATCTATCTTGCATTATGTAAACACAACCAAACAAAGCATGCTTAGGAATGTTTAATTTATTTATTTATCTATTTATTTAATTAACTATCATTCAATCAGAATATGGTTGTTAACACACTATAAAAGGAGTAAATAGCAGTCCGTTATTGTCTTCTGAGGAAGTTGTGCATTATTGTGCGACGAAAAGTGTATTATATTTTAGCACTTAAAGCTTCTTTACAATAAATGGAATTTTTTCGAGCTTCTTGCCTCAAGGGAGTTTTATACTAAGTGGAGTACTTCAGCTTATTGAGCGCTTACTAACATTTATTTGTGAACTACTGGATTTGTTCTGAAACGTTGCCCTTTGGGTCTTCTGGTTACGTTTGCAAGTTTGTCTTTTTTGTGGATCTAGTACCGGAATTAAGAGAAACATACCAAAGGGAGAATATATCAGAGCTTGTCATATGACTACGAACTATAGTGACTTATTAAAAGAATTTGAACTTATTTCAACAGTGTTTGTTAAAAGGGTATGGACAGTTTATGTTCTGACATTCTTACTAAACGTGAGCTGTTTTATCCAGCATTATTGAGGGCACCATTAACAAAAATTGGGGGAACTGGAGATAAAAATAGTTTTAAAAATGTTTTGTTTGGTGCTGTATGTTCACTTGACATGGCTGTTGACAGTTCTGGTATCAAAAATCTTTTGGAAAAAAATTGGTGCATTTTAAAAGGTAATTCAGATTTATTTAAGATACTTGGGGATCGACCTAAATTTGTTTTTAGGAGCCAATTTAATTTTAAAAGATTATTAGAAAATGTTCCTTCAGGTAATGAAGTTAAAAGATATGTAACATATAAAAAGGGTATGTTCAGGTGTGAACAGTGTAACTTTTGTAGATACGTTTTTGAAGGCCCCTATGTTATGCTAGAACATTTGAAGATGACATTTGAAGTTCCTGGTTTTGTTAATTGTTTAACCAGAGGGGTGGTGTACATTAGTTTGTGCAGTGGTTGTTCAGCGTTTTACGTCGGTATGACCACTCGCACTTTAAGAGAACGTATGAGGGAACATTTATACAGTATCAAGATTAAGGACTCTAGGAATGCCTTATATAGACATTCTATTGTTTGTGGGAACTTTAAGAAATTTTTCTTTTCTATTTTAGAAGTTGGCCAAAAAGACCTTAGGGCTGGAGATTTTAAAAATTATCTCGAAAAAAGAGAGACTATTTGGCAGATCAAACTTCATTCTGATAAGAAACCTGGCCTAAATGAGGCTATCAACATCAAATGTTTCTTAAAAGACAGAAAACTAAATTTAAATAAAAATATGGATTTTATTTCTTATTTTGATTAAGTGATTTGATTATTTTATGTTTTTATTAAACTATTTTTGTTACATATGTTTAGGTTTTACCCCTTTAAAGAAAGCGGTTTTAATCAAGTGATTATTGTTAATTAATTATTGGTTTGGTGTGGTTATTTAAGCATTGTTTTCATTAAAGGATTTTGTATTCTGATGATGTCTCTTGACGAAAGCGTTGAATAAAGTGTGGTACGCTAATCTGCTTGTTTCTTGATTGCCTTGATTACTGGTTCCTGATTTTTGTTATTTGTTTGGTTTTCATTTGGTTTGCACTCTCTTGTTCCTTGTTTTCTTCACCGAGTGTTTCCATGATGGCCGAGGTACCAGTGGATCCGTTAATGGAGTTCACTATACATTCTACCACTTCGGATAAAGACAGTGGGCTTATGCAATTACTTTTGGCTACTATGGTTGACATTCAGAAATCTTTAAAGGTGCTTTCATCCAAATTTAATGGTGTAAGTACCATTACCTCTTCTCCAAATTCGGAAGGTGAAGAGAAAACAATTGCTGAAGTGGAAAAAGAAAATGTTTTTTCTCCAGTAGCAGACATTGTTAAAAGGAAAAATTCTTCAAGAACTGCTTTGCAGTCAGTTGGCTCTTACAGAGATGTCAAGTCCATGTTGGAAATTAATGTTGACCCTTTTACAAGAGCCGATTACCGTGTCACAAGGGTAAAAACAAAAGAATTTCATGGTAAATGTGAATACCCTGGGAAACTTCTTAAAAAGTACCGGTCTCTTGATTTAGAGAACCATTACTTTGAACAGTGTTTGGAACAAAAAATTGTCCCAAAAGTGTTAAGATTTTTCAAATGCCTTAATGGGGTAAGTGCTGACGATTGTTTTTTCAAAACTTTAACTGTTTTTTTTAACAAAGCTAGTCTGGAATTTTTAAAGTTACTTGTTGAGAACAATACAAATAAAATGTTGCAACTCAAAGAAGACATTTTAAAGGTTGCTAATGAGGTCAATACTTTATTGGTGGACTGCGGGTCTGATGACGTCTACCAACAATTGTTTATTGAAGTTGAGCACCATATCAATGAAGTAGCCACTCGTAAGCACACTAAGCTGTTACGTGATGTTGCAGCTTATGAGAACAATAGCGCTTACAGTAACTTTGTTTCTAATCAAAGGCGCTTTTATGGAGATAATGATGGTGGTTCCAGGGTAAAACAGGGCCCTAACAAGACAGTTTATAACAATGGAACTAAACAATTTGTTGGTTTAAATAAAACGTATACATCTGTCAAAGCAACATTTCTCTCGTTTTTTTAAAAAAGTTTTTTTATTTTTCATCACCAGGGTAATCACAACGAGGGTGCAGTTAGTACAGAAATACAAGAAGACATTTCTCCTTCAAATATCGAAGGTAGTAATTTACACATTTCAGTAAATGTTGGTGTTTCAAAAACATTTTTAGCCAAGAAAGGAAATCAAACAAAAAGGACTGTGACCACAAGAAGCAGAATGACTACCAGTTCCAACTCGTCGGGGGATGAAATTTAAGGACTTTAAATATGATGTCTACTGATAATTTTGATGTTGTAAATTTGTCAGACACTTTGTTAACTGATGCTGAGTTGGGCATTTTAAGGTATGGTTTAAATTTTGTTCCGAATAGAAAAGCTGAATTCAGTAAAAATGTTATTGATTTAAAGAAATACACTCGCAATTTGAATCTTCAGTTCTTAATGTGCAATGTATCTGGTTCTAAAGAAGGTTTATTTAAACCCTCTACATATACTCCTTCCTTAAATAATACTATAAGAGTATTCAAAGAGGTTTGTTTACAAGAGCTGTCAAATTCTTTAAAAACCAAAGGCAAATGGGTAGATAATTTGACCCATTTAGAACGTAAGGCCCTTAATGAATTGAGGAAAAAATCACATCTTAGATTTATGAGGAGTGACAAAGGGGGTAATATTGTTGTTATGGATGTTGTTAAATATAAAAAAAGTATGTTGGCTATTGTCACTAACACAATTGAATATGAGAAAGTCCATTTATTTGATATCCATCGTAGTTATAGGAACATTTATTCATTGTTATGTGAAGATTTAATGTCTGGGGACATGGATTTTAAAATGTATGATTTTTGTGTCATTGAAAAACCCAGAATTGGGGTGTTATTTGGCATCCCAAAAATTCATAAGGATTTGGTTAACCATCCATTTACACCTATTGTTTCTTCCCCACATTCTATAACAGAAGGAATTGCACTACTGGTCGATGCTATATTAAGTCCCTTGACACAGAATCTTCAGTCTTATTTAAAAGATTCTTGGGACTTTTTAAACAAGCTTAGAATTTTTTCTGAAAGGCTTGACTTAAATTCTGTTGAATATGTTATGTTTTCTATTGATGTAGTGTCCTTGTTCACTTGTATTCCTCATGAAGATGGAGTTGAGGCAGTGAGTAGTTTTCTAACTACACATTCTAGAATGAAAACTGACACCATATCTTTGGTATGTAACTTGGTAGACATCATTTTAAACAACAATTTTTTTCTTTTTGATGATATTTATTATAAACAAAAAAGAGGGGTCACCATGGGGTCAGCAGCTGCCCCTGCATATGCAAATACTGTCATGGCATGGTGGGAAACTAACATTTTAGTTGAAATTGAGAAGCAATATAATATACATTTTTATTTTAGGTTTGTTGACGACCTTTTTTTTATCATCCAGGGCACACAAGATGTGGTTGATTCATTTTTGATTGATGTTAATAATTCTTCCAAATTTTTAAAATTTGTACTTAGTGAAGGGGATCACAATGTCAACTTTTTGGATGTTATGCTTTGGTGGGATGAAAAAGAAAAAAATTTTCAGAGTAAGATCTTTCGTAAAAAAGCCTTTACTAATGGCTATTTACATTATAAAAGTAACCATCCCAAACACATTAAGAAAAACATACCAAAGGGACAATATATCAGAGCTTGTCGTATGACTACGAACTATAGTGACATATTAAAAGAATTTGAACTTATTTCAACAATGTTTGCTAAAAGGGGATATGACAAAGTTTATTTGGACAGTTTATATTCTGACATTCTTAGTAAACGTGAGTTGTTTTATCCAGCATTATTAAGGGCACCATTAACAAAAATTGGGGGAACTAGAGATAAAAATAGTTTTAAAAATGTTTTTTGTTGGTGCTGTATGTTCACTTGACATGACTGCTGACAGTTCTGGTATCAAAAATCTTTTGGAAAAAAATTGGTGCATTTTAAAAGGTAATTCAGATTTATTTAAGATACTTGGGGATCAACCTAAATTTGTTTTTGGAACCAATTTAATTTTAAAAGATTATTAGAAAATGTTCCTTAATGTAATGAAGTTAAAAGATATGTAACTCATAAAAAGTGTATGTTCAGGTGTGAACAGTGTAACTTTTTTGAAGGCCCCTATGTTATGCTAGAACATTTGAAGATGGCATTTGAAGTTCCTGGTTTTGTTAATTGTTTAACCAGAGGGGTGGGGTACATTAGTTTGTGCAGTGGTTGTTCGGCGTTTTACGTCGGTATGACCACTCGCACTTTAAGAGAACGTATGAGGGAACATTTATACAGTATCAAGATTAAGGACTCTAGGAATGCCTTATATAGACATTCTATTGTTTGTGGGAACTTTAAGAAATTTTTCTTTTCTATTTTAGAAGTTGGCCAAAAAGACCTTAGGGGTGGAGATTTTAAAAATTATCTCGAACAAAGAGAGACTATTTGGCAGATCAAACTTCATTCTGATAAGAAACCTGGCCTAAATGAGGCTATCAACATCAAATGTTTCTTAAAAGACAGAAAACTAAATTTAAATAAAAATATGGAATTTATTTCTTATTTTGATTAAGTGATTTGATTATTTTATGTTTTTATTAAACTATTTTTGTTACATATGTTTAGGTTTTACCCCTTTAAAGAAAGTGGTTTTAATCAAGTGATTATTGTTAATTAATTATTGGATTGGTGTGGTTATTTAAGCATTGTTTTCATTAAAGGATTTTGTATTCTGATGAAGTATCTTGACGAAAGCGTTGAATAAAGTGTGGTACGCTAATCTGCTTGTTTCTTGATTGCCTCGACTACTGGTTCCAGATTTTTGTTATTTGTTTGGTTTTCATTTGGTTTGCACTCTCTTGTTCCCAAATGTGGAAGGGCACTTATTGATACGATCCATAAGGTACATCATGGTTCAAAGATGGGGGTTACCCACAGATGTAATCAGTGAGTGAGGGTGATGGTTAAAGTGAGGGGTATGTCATTAATCCCTCCCTCCTATGTGGAACCACACTTGAGCAAGCTCTCAGGACACCTACAGGGCCCATGTCCGGCCCCAGGCAAAAAAAGAGTAAATCTCATGTAGTTGGAGAGAAACTGGTAGACCTGATGTGACTATTGGTTACTGGTGGCCAGACTGGTAAAGATGAGGTTTGAGTAGATAAAAACAAAGCATGCAACTTTAAGGGTAACATAAAATGATGAAACAGAACAAACAGTCATATTAGCTGTGGTTAGTAAAGTTGGAGGTATTCAGTAATTCACATGAACAGCATTATAATATTCTAAACATATTATAAAAGTGACAATGATATTTAATTGAAATTGTAACGTTTGCAACAAATAACCAAAATGGAGCTTTTTAAGCACAGCACTACTGACATATGTGATCTGTGTCTATGTGGGACTATTTATTACATACTTATTTAGGAAATATACAAATATGTGCTGTGAATCAAGGTAATTTAGGCTGTCTGATACAGAAGAAGTCCATGGCAATACATTCACGATTTCATGAACAGTAGCAAAGGTATGAAAAACTTAAAGTATCACTATCTTGAACAGACTAGACTCAGAATGTCAAAACATTAAGCAGTAATATACCCTCACAATGTTATTTCTCATGGAGAGTTTAGCACCATACCATTGCTTTCTAAGGATACTATCTTACAGTTTAGACATATTTAGATTTTTGCTGTATCTGTCCTTTTCTCTTTACTCGGACTAATATGATCTTGCATTCAGTATAAAACCCTCAAAATAAAAGAATAAATAAAAAAAAACACTCATCAAAAAAATCCATCTATTCCCTTAATCAAGAGAGATTCACTGAGTCTCAAAAATGAGATGTGATGGGATAAAGCAACAGGTTCCCAGTAAAATGGCTTGGCTTCAGGAAATGACTGGAAATACTGCTGGTGATGATTATAAAAAACATAGTCCTGACTCTACACTATTAAACTAAAGAAAAACAGAAAAACATGCAGGTATAAAATATATTACAGTAACCTAGAGGATGGCGATACTTTGAAATCCACCTAGCTATCAGCTGTTATCATGACTTTATCAAAGTCAGGGTTACAGAGGGGGCACACCTTAACCAAAAAAATGGCAGAATCCACTAGAAACAGTCTCACACTTTTGCATGCACTCAATAAAATGCATAACAGATTTTAAAATTGCCAGTCAACCAACTGGCATGCCTTTACAATGTAGGATGAAACTAGAGAGCACTGCATATCTTAAAATGAATAGTAACAGAATATAGAACCTTAGCACAGAAGGCTTCACGATCAAGAATAAATCCAAGGAAATAAGCTCAGTAAAGCAGTAAAGCAAACCGCAGTGTCATAAAACCACTTGTATGTAGCATTAAAGCTCTAATTTGGGACAACTAAACATTACTGAACAGCAACTGCCTAAACATAGCCTCATACCATGCAAATAACAGCTTCATCTTCTCCTAACTACTGCTCCTTGGCACCACAACAATTGGTAAACATTATTACACATAATAACAATAAAATAAATGAAGGAAGGATAATATAGAAATTAGAGCATCAAATTAAATGCTAAAAAGGCTTATGCAGTATTCTGAAAATGGACAACCAAGGAACTGCATTAAAGGCATCCTTTTTTCTGGATGGAAGGGAAAAGCCCCTGCAGCAATTCCCAGGTCTGGGGAATGCTACCATATCTTCGTACATAAATATTTTAATTTTTCTCTTGTGCACCTGTGGCATAAAACAAGGATTTATATATATATATATATATATATATATATATATATATATATATATATATATATATATATATAGAGATATACGCGTGTGTGTGTATTTTTTAATCCATGTATTACACATCCATTTCCATAATATTTCTGCAATGGATATGGTGGTAAATGTATTGTGGTGAGTACAGGAAGTATGCCTCTGTAAATGTTTATATGCTTTTCATACAATCTATTGAATAAATATATCCATGCATCCATTTTCAAATAATCCATTTATCTGTTATTATGTCTCAAGGACACCAGTGCCTATCCAGGCTAATGGTGGATGCAAGGAACTGAAACTCATTCTGCGCAGGGTTCTGATCTATTGCAGAAAACACACAAACACACACTGTACAAACACCTATTGGAAATGTGGAAGATCATCAGACCACTAGTCATTGAACTGTATGTTTTTTTTTTTTGGGGGGGGGTCAATTTTACTATATCATATACTGGTTAATCTGTACTGAGACTATTGTATGGTTGGTGGATGTGATGCAATAAATACCTAATTTTCCTCAAATTCCTTTTATATCTACAGCTGGAATGTCTTGTCAATATTAACTGCAGCATTTTTAACTTTGAAGCTCTCCTAGAGTGAGAGAATCCTAGGTAATAGCACAATGATATGTTTTATTAAGGTGTATGTGGTACCCAGCCTATTGTATTTCAATCTAAGCAGCCTGTATTATAGAGTTATGTTGGACATATGTTTTTGGAAGAATATCTGTATGTATATCAACATCAATCTATCTAATCTATATATACCACTAAATGTGTGTGTGTGTGTGTGTGTGTGTGTGTGTGTGTGTGTGTGTGTGTGTGTGTGTGTGTGTGTGTGTGTGTGTGTGTATATATATATATATATATATATATATATATATATATATATATACATATATATATATATAATGTGTGTGTGTGTGTGTGTGTGTGTGTGTGTGTGTGTATATATATATATATATATATATATATATATATATATATATATATATATGCAGCATTTGATAATTATCAGCAGAAAATGGAAAAAATACAGATCATGGTTTCACCCAAATAAAATAAATAACAGCTTCAGTAGATTGAAATCTAAGTCACAGACCGCCAAACCTTATTTAGAAATAGGCCCCAAACACAACAGAAATATAAGACAACACAGTGTGTGTGTGTGTGTGTGTGTGTGTGTGTGTGTGTGTGTGTGTGTGTGTGTGTGTGTGTGTGTGTGTGTGTGAGTGGGTGTGTGTATGAACAGATATACAATGAATGCATCAGAAGCAGGAAAGGAAAAAAAGATTATGGGTCAGATTCAATAAAACCTACACCAAATTTACCCGATAAGTATTCAATAAAATTCTTGTCACATTTTTTGTGCTTTCTAGTCACTCAGAAAGATTACACTAAGTGTACATGTAGTCTTCACTTTGTGATAACCTTTATGAATCCCTGTCAATATTTAAAGCTGCAAGAATGCCAGTAGCAAGATAAAATTAGGAGGAAGAAGGTATGAGTTACATCTGCGTTGTTTGTTCACTCAGAGGAGTATACACTTAGTGTAGGCTTTATTGAATCTGGCCAAATGTGAAGAAACCAATAGAAAAAAATATATATACTTTCATATACATTGCTGTCACTTAATAAATTTCAATAAATTATGCAGCATAAATAAAATAAAATCTCCTTATTTATACCAGGGTGGTATAAAGCTCATAAATTATTGATGTGCATCCATTCTTTTTTTAAAAGAATATTCCTTGAAGCTAATTTATGAAATTGATTGGCATACAGTTTGCCTAAAGTAATAAATACAAACTGAGCACTGGAATGCACCAGCAAGTGTTTATAAAGGGCACTCCACTCAGTGTGGTACTGGACATCAGAAAGATGCAGTGACAAATGTTTCCAGTGGTGTTTGCTTGCCCAATATAAATATGTTGCATATACATACAGCCATACAATCCATTCTGCAGAACAAGTGAGCAGATGACATTCTTCATGCATTTTTTTGTGTTACTGGAGTTATTGGTCTCAACAGAAGTAAAGTATTCGGCTTTACAACTGTTCAAGATATAATTTCCACAAGTAAAACAACCCCTATGAACTTCCCTAAAGAACTATGAGTTATTTTATTAGAAAAGGGACATTTAAAACGAGACAACTGGCCAATATTTCTACATATCTTTTAAGAAGAATAATCTTCAGAAAAAAATTGTTCAAAAAAATCTACCACCAGCCAACATTTTTAATGACAGATTTCATTCATTCTGAAGTATTCATACCATAATTAAAAACAAATCTCAATTGATGGCATCTTAATAGTTCACTTGTTTCCTCATTTATTGAAATGTATTTATAACTGGCTATAGACATAAAGGTATGAAATGGACAACTCATAGTAAACATTTCTAACTCAGAACTGTCTGTGGCAAGCCTTGTATGTATCTGAGAGATTCTGATACTCGATCAGTTGTGCAAGGTAACTTGGACACTCCTGACTACTTGCCTTAATGCACTTGGGCAAAAGCTTATTGTCATCTACTGCAATTATTAACAATCTGGTTCTGTTGTTTATATGTCTATATGAATGGTGAATTTCACTCGTACTGGTCATTATGTTTTAGTCAATATTTATAGCGTCTTCAGATAAATAAATTGCACAAGTTTTACGCTAAACAACATGTAAAAATATAGTATATTTCCAAATGGTTCTGCTGTTTTATTTCTCTGTATGAATGCTACTGCTTTTTATGTTGTGGCTAGTACTGGAGCTAACAAAACATATTTTTGTGCCTCCATATCAATTCCAATAGTGTTAGATAAAATCATGTCACTATGACGTCATAGTTTAATAGAATTTATTTATTATATTTACAGTTGTTTCATTATGTTGCTTTTTCATTTCTATTGTGGTATTTGTGAAGTGGTCATTTAATCATGTGAAAGGGAATGTCTTGAAAGTTATCAAAAGTTGCATCTGCATTTAAATGAACACCACTGCAATGGCTTCTTTTTTATTACTTGCACAGTGTGTTCTGCTCCATGCATATGGTGAATATATGCAACTGTTTATGTCTTTGGAAAATTGCAGACATATATCTATACACACACACACACACACACACACACACACACACACACACACACACACACACACACGCACACACACAATTTAAGCGCACACATATATACACAAATAAATTGATAGTGTTTATCTGAAGAAATTAGAAGACACTTAAATTATCTAGGCTGCACATTGCACATGTTTTATCAATGGTTAAATTGTCTCACTAGTGATACATAACTACTTACTGAAATTCTAGGCCACTAGCTTTGTATGAAAATATGTCAAGCCTGTCTAAACTAAAGCACTGCTGGTGATTCCCTGCTAGGTGGGGACACCTATATATTTTGTCATTGACTGATAGAGTTCCTTTCATTTACTTGCTCCATTTTGTTTTCTGTTTTAAGAAATCTGCTCGGCCTGGTGTTTTTGTTCTATGTGAGAGATAGACACTTAAATTCCCTAGGTTGCACATTTCACATTTTTTTTCATTGGTCAAATTGTTTCACAAATGATACTTGAATACTCATTGACATTCTGGATTTTGTTATTGTCTGAAAAGATTGTAGCTTGCATAAACCAGTGCACTGCTGGTGATTCCCTGCTGGGTGAGGAAATCTCTATTTTTTGTCTTTGCCTGAAAAAGCTGTTTTCTGTTACCTGCTCTGTTTTGTTTTCTCGTTTAAGAAATCTGCTTGTCTTGTTCTTTTTTCTTCTGTGTGAGAGTTAGAAACTTCAATTATCTAAGTTGCCCATTTTACATGTTTTTTTCATTGGTTAAATTGTCTCTTGAATGCTACTTAAATACTCAGTGAAATTCTGGGTCTTTGTCTTTGTCTGAAAAGATTTCAAGCCTGCATAAACTAAAGCACTGCTTGTGATTTCCTGATGGATGAAGAAACATATATTTTTTCTATGACTGATAGATGTGCTTTCTGTTACCTGCTCCATTTTGTTTTCTGTTTTAAGAAACCTGTGTGGCCTGGTGTTTTTTTTTTTCTGAGAGGGAGGTAGACACTTTCTCATGTTTTTAATTGGTTGAATTGTCTTTTGAGTGATACTAATATACTCAGTGAAATTCTAAGTCGTTGTCTTTGTTTGAAAAGGTTTAAAGCCTGTATAAACTAAATTAGTGCTGATAATTCCCTGTTGGGTGAAGAAACTTATATTTTCTGCCTGTGACTGATAGATCTGCTTTCTATTACCTGCTCTATTTTGTTTTCTGTTTTATGAAATCTGCTTTCCCTGATGCTTTTGTTCTGTGTGAGAGGTAAACATTTAAATTATCTAGCGTCCACATTTCACATTTTTTATTTGTTGAAATTTTCTCTTGAGTGATATTAAAATACTCAAAAATATTCTGGGCCCCTGTACTTGAAAATATTTCATGCCTGCATAAAACAAAGAATTGCCATTGATTCCCTGCTGAGTGAGGAAACGTGTATATTTTTTGTCTGTGACTGATATTGCAGCTTTCCTTTTTCTTGCTCCATTTTGTTTTCTGTTTTCCAAAATCTGCTTCAGCTCATGTTTTTGTTCTATGTGAGAGATAGATACCTATGTTATCTGGCCTGCACATTTCACATTTTTTTCCATTGGTTAACTTGTTTTTTCAATGATACTTAACTACTTAGTAAAATTCTAGGCCTTTGTCTTTGTATGAAAAGATTTCAAGCATGCCTAAACTAAAGTATTGCTGGCGATTCCTTGTTGGGTGAAAAAACCTATATAGTTTGTTTCTGACTGATAGAACTGCTATCACTTACTTGCTCTATTTTGTTTTCTGTTTTATGAAATCTGTTTGGCCTGGTATTTTTGTTCTATGTGAGAGGTAGACACTTAAATTATCTAGGTTGCGCATTTCACATGTTTTTTTATTTATATTGGTTACATTCTTTCATGAATGATAGTTGAATACTTAGTGAAATTATGGGCTTTTGTCTTTGTCTGAAAATATTTTTACCTCTGCATAAACCAGGACACTGCTGGTGATTCCTTGCTGGGTGAGGAAACCTCTATTTTTTTTGTTGTGACTGATAGAGCTTCTTTCTGTTACCTGCTCTATTCTGTTTTCTGTTTTACGAACTGTGTTTGGCTTAGTGTTTATGTTCTATGTGAGAGTTAGAAACTTAAATTATCTATGTTGCCCATTTTGCATGTTTTCCCCATTGGTTAAATTGTCTCTTGAATGATACTTAAATACTAGGTGAAATTCTAAGCCTTTGTCTTTGTCTGAAAAGATTTCAAGCCTGCATAAGTTAACCACTGCTTGTAATTCCCTACTGGATGAGGAAACCTGTTTTTTTCTGTGACTGATAGAGTTGATTTCTGTTACCTGCTCCATTTTGTTTTCTATTTTAAAAAATCTGTGTGGCCCTGTGCTTTTGTTCTCTGAGAGATGTTCACACTTAAATTATCTGGGCTGCTCTTTTTACATTATTTTTTAATTGGTGACATTGTCTCTTGAGTGATTAAATACTAAGTGAAATTCTGGGCCTTTGTCTTTGAAAATATTTCAAGTTTGCATAAACTGCTAGTGATTCCCTGGTAGGTGAAAAGACCTATAGTTTTTTGCCCAGCTGATTGAGTTGGTTTGTGTTGTTTAATCCGTTTTGTTTTCTGTTTTAAGAAATCAGCTTGCCTGTTATTTATTTTTTTTTGTTCTGTGTGACAGATAGACAATTAAAGTATCTAGGCTTCACATTTCCCAGTTTTTTATTGTCCAAATTATCTATCAAGTGATACTTAAATACCCAGTGTAATTCTGGGTCTCTTTCTTTCTCTGAAAAGGTTTCAAGCTGCATACACTGAAGCAGAGCTGGTGATTCCATGCTGGGTGAGAAAGCCTATATTTTTGTCTGTAACTCATAGAACTACTTTCTGTCACCTGCTCCATTTTGTTTTCTGTTTTATGAAATCTGCTAGGACTGTTGATTTTGTTTTATGTGAGTGGTATGCAGTTAAATTATTTAGGCTGCACATTTCATATGTTTTCTTTTCCCATTGGTTAAATTGTCTCATGAGTGATACTTAAATACTGAGTGAAATCCTCTGCTTTTGTTCTTACCTGAAGAGATTTTAAGAATGCACAAGCTAAAGCACTCCCAGTGGTTCCCTGCTGGGTAAGGAACCTATATATTTTTGTCTCTGACTGATAGAGCAGCCTTTTGTTACCTTGCTCTATTTTCTTTTTGTTTCTAGAAATCTGCTTGGCTTGTTGTTTTTTATTCTATGTGAGAGGTAAACAATTATGTTATCTAGGTGGCACATTACACATTGCTTTCATTGGTTAAATTGTTTCTTGAATATTTGAATACTCAGTGAAGATCTAGGCTTTTGTCTTTGTATGAAAAGATTCCAAGCCTGCATAAATTAAAGCACTGCTGGTTATTCCCTGTGGGGTGAGAAATTTTTGTTTGTGACTGATAGAGGTGCTTTCTTTTATCAACTCCATTTTTTCTGTTTTAAGAAATCTGCTTGGCCTGATGCTTTTATTCTATGTGAGAGGTAGACATTTAAACTGTTGAGGGTTCACTATTCACGTGTTTTTATAACTAGTTAAATTGCCTCTTGAGTGATACATATATACTCAATGAAATTCTGGGCCTTTGTCTTTGTCTGAAAAGATTTCAATCCTGCATAAAATAAAACACAGCTGGTGATTTCCTGCTGGGTAAGGAAATTTATATTTTTGTCTGTAACTGATAGAGGTTGTTTCTGTTACTTGCACATATTGTTTTGTGTTATATCTGCTTGGCCTTGTATTTTTGTTCTGTGTGAGAGGTAGACAAATTGTGTAGGTTTATTTTTTTAATTGGTTAAATTGCCTCATGAATGACACTTAACTACTCAGTAAAATTATGGGCCTTTGTCTTGTCTGAAAATATTTTAAGCCCGCATAAACAAAAGAGCTCCTGTTGATTCACAGTTGGGTGAGGTAACCTAAACTTTTTGTTTCTGACATCTGGAGCTGCTTACCTGCTCTGTTTTCTTTTCTGTTTTAAGAAATCTGTTTGGCCTGTTTTTTTTTCTTCTATGTGAGAGGTAGATATATATCTTATCAAGACTACCTATTGCACCTTTTTATTGGTTAAATTGCATCTTGAATGATAGTTAAATACTCAAGTCAGTGAAACTCTAGGCCTTTGTCATGTATGAAAAGATTTCAAGCCTGCATAAACTAAGGTATTAATGGTGATTTCTTGCTGGTTGTGGAAACCTATATTTTTTGCTTCTAACTGACAGAGCTTCTTTATGTTACCTGCTCATGTCATTTTTTGCTTTAAGAAATCTGCTTGTCTGGTGTTCTTGTTCTGTTTGAGATGGAGCCACTTAAATTTTTTAGGCTGCACATATCACATGTTTTTTAATGGTTTAAACTGTCTCATTAGTTATACTTCAATACTCTGTGAAATTCTGGGGTTGTGTCTTTGAAATGATTTTAAGGCTGCGTGAACTAAAGCACTCCTGGTGATTCACTTCTGGGTGAGGAGACTTATATTTTTTTGTCTCTGACACATCGAGATGCTTTCAGTTACCTGCTCCATTTTCTTTTCTGTTTTAAGAAATCTGCTTGGCCTGGTATTTTTCTTCTATGTGAGAGATGGATAGTTATGTTATCTGGGCTGCAGATTTCACATTTATTTCCATTGGTTAATTTTTCTTTTGAATGATAGTTAAATACTCAGTGAAATCTGGGCCTTTGTCTTTATAAGAAATGATTTCATGCCTGCATAAACTAAAGCACTGCTGGTGATTTCCTGATGGGTGAGGAAACCTATATTTTTGTCTGTGCCTGACAGAGCTGCTTTTTGTTACCATCTCATTTTGTTTTGTGTTTTAAGAAATCTGCTTGACCTGGTATTTTTATTCTGTGTGAGAGGCAGACACTTAACTTAAGTAGGAGACACATTTCACATTTTTTAATTGGTTAAATTATCTCGTGGATGATACTTAAATACTCATTGAAATTCTGGGCTTTTGTTTTTGCCTGAAAAGATTTTAATCCTGCATAAACCAGTACACTGCTGAGGATTCCCTGATGGTTGATAAACCTCTATTTTTTGTCTGTGAGTGACAGAGCTGCTTTCTATTCCCTGTTTCATTTTGTTGTCTGTTTTAAAAAATTTGCTTAGCCTGGTGCTTTTCTTCTATGTGAGAGATGGATACTTATGTTATCTGGGCTGCAGATTTCACATGTTTTTTTTTCCATTGGTTAAATTGTCTTTTGAATGATAGTTAAATACTCAGTGAAATCTGGGTCTTTGTCTTTGTAAGAAAGGATTTCAAGCCTGCATAAACTAAAGCACTGCTGGTGATTTCCTGCTGTGTGAGGAAACCTATATTTTTGTCTTTATCTGATAGAGCTGCTTTTTGTTACCTGCTCATTTTGTTTTGTGTTTTATGAAATCTTCTTGACCTGGTGTTTTTATTCTGTGTGAGAAGCAGACACTTAAATTAAGTAGGTTGCACATTAAACATTTTGTTGTTTTTAATTGGTTAATAAATTATCTCATGGATGATACTTAAAAACTCAGTGAAATTCTGAGCTTTTGTCTTTGTCTGAAAGATATTAATCCTGCATTAACCAGTGCACTGCTGGGGATTCCCTGGTCATTGAGAAACCTATATATTTTTTGTCTGGGAGTGTATAGCTGCTTTCTATTCTCTGCTCCATTTTGTTTCCTGTCTTAAGAAATCTGCTTGGCCTGGTACTTTTGTTCTATGTGAGGGATAGATTGTGAAATTATCAAGGCCTCACATTTCACATGCTGTTTTCATTGGTTAAATTGTCTCGAGTGATATATTAATTCTCAGTGAAATTCCTGGCCTTTATCTTTGTCTGAAAAAATTTCAAGCCTGCATAAACTAAAGCACTGGTGGTGCATCCCTGCTGTGTTACATCACCCACTGGCCCATTTGTTGATCTACCTTTTAAACCTCAATATTTAAGCTCCCCACCCCAACTGTAGATTGAGCTTAATAAGCTCCTCCATTAATGCACTGCTGTTGACATACTGAATTATTAATTTGCATTTCCTTGTGCTTACATTGAAAAGGTTTCATTTGCCTCCCATTGCCTATTCTACTTGATCTGACTTCATTATGTAACTGGCTGTTCCAGAAAGTAGTGTATTTTTACACTCTAGCAAACATTTGTTTTTACATCAAAAGAGGTCAGTGGATTTTGCATCTTGTGCACTGATAGATAGCCTGGTCTGTTAGGTTGGGGAAACTGTTGAGATTTCTGAATGTAGTTTTATTGGTTGATTGGTTGGAGGTCTTATTTGATCAGCTTATCTAATATTTTAGTGCCTTTATAAATTTTGCACAATTGAGTAGCCCTTGGTTAATTTATTCAAAGCAAAGAACTTTTATTAAATAATCATACTTCTATAAGCTGTTAAAATACACTGCTGTATCCATATCTTTAACTTTGTTTGTGGTAGCATTTCCTACCTTTTAAATTCATTGGTGGTAGCATTTTACTCTGGACACTCCTTTACTGTGTTGTTACATTAGGAGGACTGAGATTATTCATCTAATAGCAATGAGGGTTTACCTGGTCTATCTTAGCTGGGAAACACACAAAAAGGCTCTAATTATTCTTATGTACTTTGCTGCACTTGATTTGCACTGCTCTGATACCTTGATAACATAAACTAGATTCAGACATGTTGAATCTAGCTTGTTTTTGATACACCTGAGCACTGAGCCAGCTATCTTACATTATGAAGTGCTCCCCTATACACTTGTGGCAGAATACTGTGGATCCAGCCTTGACTGAACTTGGGCTTGCTGGAGGAACATTCAATTTTTGCTTTCCTATTGGAATATTAGCTTAAAACTTTTGAATTTCTCCCGTATTTAATTGTCATGTTTGTGCAGGTGTGCACTCAGTTAACTGGAGATGCTCTACCTTTGGTGTCCTTTGCCAGAGGTCTAGAGTGTTTCTTCTTTAATCCAAGACATCCAAGGTGAAAAACAAGAAAATAAGTATATTTCCTGATTCTTCTGCACATTTGAACTGTATTTTTTTCAAATAGCTGCATCATTTCTGTTTTTTTATTACTGTTTAATTTTTGTGACTGCTTCAATCTGTGCACTAGATTTGCACTGTTGATACCTACATAGCATAGACTAGATTCAGCCTGTATAAAACACTTGAGCACTAAATCTGCTATCTTACATTAAGAAGGGCTCCCCTGCACTTTTGTGGCAGAATAGTGTGCATCCATCTTTGTCTGAGCTGGGAATTGCTGGAGGAAATAATAATCTGCAACACTAAGTAGTAACATATATTCTGGTGATTATAGAGAGCAAATTAAAACCTATTGGTTGGTCCCCAGAGGATGTTCAAGATGTTATACAATAGGTCAACAACGATGAAAAAATCATCATATACAAAGTATACCAATGTCATATACATAAAATATGTCATATACATAAAAATAAATATGCCTTCCATCTAATACCCAATCAATTAGATGAAGCAACACATAATTCCTGTGTGACTGAAACTGTATGATATAAAATAACAATGCTAATCATTTAATTCATATACGCCCTTTTTTATAGCAAGATTTAATTTAGAAACATCCACAATTGAGCCCTCATTAAGCAAGAGAATTTCTACTTCTTTCCCTACAAAAATGATTATCACTTGAAAAGTCTCCTAGCCTTCAGTATAGGCTTCAAAGGAATACTACCATTAAGACCTTTTTATCCACTGCAATATGTTGATATGGTTATTTATAAAAATACAGCGGTAGTTTGTTTAAATGGATTGGTGGTCAATTTATAAACAGCCATAGCGGTTCTTAATGAAGCCAATTCTAGGAATATAAGATCTCTATTGGCCCTTTATGCTTCATTTCTAACCAATTATAACATAAGGAAATAGTCATAGAATGAATCAAAGAGTATGTCCTTGATTAGATAATGTTGATCGTCCTAGGCAATGATTTGATTGGCTGTCATTATAACATCTACCCTAGCTGTAAAAACATGTTTTTTAAGATCTTTTAATTTTTATATAATTGTAAATGTACATTTTGCTCACACCTTAATATGGTTAGATGAATAAAAGCCAATTGTATTTTTTATTGGGTTCCAATTTTAAAGTAGATTTCCTAGATAATTCAATGTTTTTTTAGAATATGTGTTTTAAAGCTAATAGCAGTTCTTTAGTTTTTAATCTATAAAAATGTTCACACTGATTATAAAACCAATATTACAACAATGAATTCATACTTTGCTCTACAAAATTTTAAGTATATGTAATGTCTTTGAGCTGCTGATTGAGTATCTGTTTTATTTATAGTATCCATATTTAAGAAAACCTTCATTTTAGTATGATATGGAATCTGACATTTTTAACCCAGCCATTTAAGAAAACCTTAATTTTAATATGATATGGAATCTGGCATTTTTAACCCAGCCACTGGGGATGCACAAGCCAGTGCATTTCTTTGTGCCAGTCCCAAGCCCGGATAAATGGGGAGGGTTGCGTCAGGAAGGGCATCCGGCGTAAAACTTCTGCCACATAAAGTATGGCACAAAAACTTCATATTTCCATACCGGATCGGTCAAGGCCCAGGTTAACAATGACTGCCACCAGTACTGTTAACCAACAGGGTGCTGGCGGAAATTGGGCTACTGTTGGCCGAAGGAGAAGAGGAGGGTGAAGGCATGCCCAAAGGCAGGAAGAGAGGAGGAAGGTTAGGAGTGTAGCAGTGAGGGTAGGAACTTTGAATGTTGGCAGTATGACTGGTATAGGAAGAGAGCTAGCTATGATGGAGAGAAGGAAGGTTGATATATTGTGCGTGCAAGAGACCAGATGGAAGGGAAGTAAGGCCAGGTGTTTAGGAAATGGATTCAAATTGTTCTATCATGGTGTGCATGGCAGGAGAAATGGGGTAGGGGTTATACTAAAGGAACAATATGCCAAGTGTGTTTTAGACGTGAAGAGAGTGTCTGACAGAGTGATGTTTATGAAGCTCGAAATTGATGGTGTAATGATGAATGTTGTTAATGCATATGCTCCACAAGTTGGGTGCGCGATGGATGAGAAAGAGAAGTTTTGGAGTGAGTTGAATGAAGTTGTGGTGAGTGTACCCAAGGGTGAGACACTAGTGATTGGAGCGGATGTTAATGGGCATGTTGGTGAAGTGAACAGAGGGGATCATGAAGTGATGGGTAGGTATGGTGTTAAGGAGAGGGATGCAGAAGGTCAGATGATTGTGGATTTTTGCGAAAAGGATGGACATGGCTGTGGTGAATACGTATTTTAAGAAGAGGGAGGAGCATAGGGTGACATACAAGAGTGGAGGAAGATGCACACAGGTGGATTATATCCTATGTTGGAGGGCCAGTCTGAAGGAGATTGGAGACTGTAAAGCGGTGGCAGGTGAAAGTGTAGTTAAGCAGCATAGAATGGTGGTCTGTAGGATGACGTTGGTGATCAAGAAGAGGAGGAGGAGTGTGAAAGCAGTGCCAAGGATTAAATGGTGGAAGTTAAAAAAGGGTGATTGTGAAGTGGAGTTTAGGGAAGAGTTAAGACAGGCACTGGGAGGCAGTTAAGAGTTACTGAATAGCTGGGTAACTACAGCAGAACTAGTAAGGGAGACTGCTAGAAAGGTGCTTGGTGTGACATCTGGACAGAGGAAGAAGGACAAGGAGACCTGGTGGTGGAATGAGGAAGTACAGGAGAGTATACAGAGGAAGAGGATGGCGAAGAAGAAATGGGATTGTCAAAGAGATGAAGAAAGTAGACATGAGTATAAGGAGATGAGGTGCATGGCAAAGAGAGAGGCGGCGAAAGCTAAGGATAAGGCGTATGGAGAGTTGTATGAGAGATTGGACACTAAAGGGGGAGAAAAGGACCTGTACTGATTGGCTAGACAGAGGGACAGAGCTGGGAAAGATGTGCAGCAAGTAAGGGTGATAAAGAATAGTGAGGGAAAGGTACTCACAAGAGAGGAGAGTGTGTTGAGTAGATGGAAAGAGTATTTTGAGAGGCTGATGAATGAAGAGAATGAGAGAGAGAGATGGTTGGATGATGTGGGGATAGTGAATCAGGAAGTGAAACAGATTAGCAAGGAGGAAGTAAGGACAGCTATGAAGAGGATGAAGAATGGAAAGGCTGTTGGTCCAGATGACATCCCAATGGAAGCATGGAGGTGCTTAGGAGAAATGGCAGTGGAATTTTTTACTAGATTTTTTAATGAAATTTTGGAAAGTCAGATGATGCCTGAGGAGTGGAGAAAAAGTGTTTTGGTGCCTATCTTTAAGAATAAGGGTGATGTGCAGAGCTGCAGTAACTACAGAGGGATAAAATTGATCAGTCACAGTTTGAAGTTATGGGAGAGAGTAGTAGAAGCTAGGTTAAGAAGGGAGGTGATGATTAGTGATCAGCAGTATGGTTTCATGCCAGGAAAGAGCACTACAGATGCGATGTTTGCTCTGAGAGTGTTATTGGAGAAATACAGAGAAGGTCAGAAGGAGTTGCATTGTGTCTTTGTAGACTTGGAGAAAGCATATGACAGGGTGCCTAGAGAACAGCTGTGGTATTGTATGAGGAAGTCGGGATTGGCAGAGAAGTATGTAAGAGTGGTACAGGATATGTACGAGGGTAGTGTGACAGTGGTGAGGACTGCAGTGGGAGTGACAGATCCATTTAAGGTGGAGGTGGGATTACATCAAGGATCAGCTCTGAGTCCTTTCTTATTTGCAGTGGTGATGGACAGGTTGACAGATGAGATCAGACAGGAGGCCCCGTGGACTATGATGTTTGCAGATGACATTGTGATCTGTAGTTAGAGTAGGAATCAGGTTGACGAGACTCTGGAGAGGTGGAGATATGCTCTAGAGAGCAGAGGAATGAAGGTCAGCAGGGCTAAGACAGAATATATGTGTGTAAATGAGAGGGAGGGTAGAGGAATGGTGAGCATGCAGGGAGTAGAGTTGGTAAAGGTCGACGAGTTTAAGTACTTGGGATCAACAGTTCAGAGTAATGGTGACTGTGGAAGAGAGGTAAATAAGAGAGTACAGGCAGGGTGGAATGGGTGGAGAAGAGTGTCAGGAGTGATTTGTGACAGACGGGTACCAGTAAGAGTGAAAGGGAAGGTCTACAAGACAGTAGTGAGACCAGCTATGTTATATGGGTTGGAGACAGTGGCATTGACAAAAAGGCAGGAGTCAGAGCTGGATGTGGCAGAGTTAAAGATGTTAAGATTTGCACTCGGTGTGACTAGGATGGATAGGATTAGGAATCAGTATATTAGAGGGTCAGCTCATGTTGGACAGTTTGGAGACAAAGCAAGAGAGACGAGATTTTGTTGGTTTGGACATGTGCTGAGGAGGGATGATGGGTATATTGGGAAAAAGATGCTAAGGATGGAGCTGCCAGGTAAGAGGAAAAGAGGAAGGCCTAAGATAAGGTTTATGGACGTGGTGAGAGAGGAAATGCAGGCGGTTTCTGTGACAGAGCAAGATGCAGAGGATAGGAAGAAATGGAAAGAGATGATCTGCTGTGGCGACCCCTAACGGGAAAAGCCGAAAGATGATGATGATGGAATCTGATATTTTTAGATTGGATATGAAAGTTTTACTACTGTTTCCCATAGGAGAAGATTAATGCATATGTATGGCAGCTGTACCCAATCTTGTCAGCAATTTTACTGTTTTTTTGAGTGGAAATCTGTTTTCTCTAATACTTTATGACAGGGTAAAAACTATGTTATTTTATGATTGGCGGGCTAGTTAATACTAAGCTGATCAATTATGCACAGCTGATTTTTGAAATGATGTTTTGATTTTTTTTTTTTTTCTTATTGGATGCTTATGACATTGGTTTCAAATATAAAAAGTTGTTCTTTTAGTATGTTTTAATTGGTCTGAAGAAGCAACCTTGTGTTCCAAAAGCGCTTACTGAAGAAATTTTAATCTGGCCTTGTGTCGGCTCAATAGTTTTTATTTTTTTATAGTAACAGTATTTTAATTTCTCCTTTATTTAAGCCTCAAATTTGCAATTTGCAGTATATCATGCAAGAGGGGTTAGTGGTGTCCTGTATAGATGCAAGTGCCTTGAAATTCAATTTTTCCATAGACATTTATCAGTGGAACTCTGTTAAGCTTCCCTACTGCAATATGGGCGACTCAGTTGCACACTGAGCAGCATTGCCACACCTATCATCCATAGCCTTCAGTAAAACAAGAACCTTTGTTAGTCCTAGTGCAAAAACTGGTCAAACTAACCCACTCCCCTTCCGTAATAGTACATATGGTAAAAACCTGCTCTAATGGATGGGCATTTTCCCATCATTTCACCAACTGGCCTGATTGGCATGGACATCCTGAAGCAGTGCAGTAATTGCCTCATGTATACTGACAGCCACTTACTCCTAAAACAAATATTTTATGTGGAAGATTTAATTACACTATGACATTGGAATCAATTTTCTCATGTAACAACCAACCGGACATCAAACAGGTTGTCAGCACACACACTTCATCTCTCACACAAAATGAGGTCATGACACATAAACCTACATACATGGAGGTACTCACTAGAAGCCAACCAAAATATCAGAGACCTCCAAAATGTAAACCACAAGCACACACTGTTATGCAAATAGAAACCACAACACATAGTCACACTTACACCAGTGTCTCAGCAAATAATCCCCTAAGGTAAAGCACCTCAAAATCTAATCCCTTGGTCATATGTGATTCCATAGTGAGACACACAGAAGTCCCCCTCACCAAGCTGGACAAAGAGAAGGTCATGGTTAGCTGCTTGTCAAGTCCCAGGATCCAACAAATCACACATGCACTCAAGTCACTCAAAAACAAGTACCATTATGATTCTGTCATAGTCCATGTTGGGATGAATGACTTGAGACATACCTCTCTGAACTATATGAAGACAGACATGATTGAACTCTCAGATTATGTGTCTCAGGCAGGTATGACCCTAGCCCTAAGCAGCATTCTACCTTCTCCTAGGATAATGACACAATATAAACAAAAAATGATTGACTTCAACAATTGGCTTAGCTTGTGATGTCAGTCCAGGGAGATCTAGTATCTGTCAGCCTGGGAAAACATGGTTGACAAGCCACGCTACTTTGCTAGACATGGTCCGTACCTGTCTCCTCTAGGATTTTGGATACTGGCAAAGGTGCTTGCTTTCCCCATAGTGCCTTTTTTATGAAATGTGAAAACAACAAAATTTCCAACATAACAAAATTCACTCGAGACCAACTCAAGTTTCTGCTGCTTAATGCTAGGAGTTTAAACATGAAATTGCACTCCCTGGAAGCACTCTTCACCTTGGAAGATGCTGACGTCTGAGACATGATTCAAAGCCATGGAGTGCATAACAGCCATGCAAGTCTACAATGCCTTCCACACATTCAGACCTCAAAACGAGCATGAAAGAACCAAAGGTGTAGGTGTCTCCATCTTCATTAAAGCCAAGTACACCTCAAGGCTTGTCAAACAACACGACTTTCTCAAACTACTCCATGTCCAAACAACTATAGGCAAAATACCCTATCACATCATTGCTAGTTATTGGTCCTTCACCATAAACCAGGAAAAGCACATGGCCTACCAGGACTTACTGGAATTACTCACCATACAAACCAACACTTTAGTCACGGGAGATTTCAACCATCCTTCCATCGACTGCATGACACATGAGCACAAACGAGCTTACCTAGTGGCTCCTGGACTTCGTCAATGCAGATGCTCTGGAACAGACAGTCTGCACCCCCACAAGGGGCTCAAATGTCCTAGACATAGTACTCACCAACATGACACGTCACTGCACTCCCCCAAGTGTGATGCTCTCCCTAGTAACGATGGACCATAAATCAGTCTCATTCGAAGTAACTATTGAACCTGAAAAAAATTAAAAAACTTTCCAAGGCAAACTACTGCCTACTAATTAATGGTATAAAATGTTTTATACTCCCTGCAAACACAGACAACAATGACTGCTATGCAGAGGTGTATACAAAGGCCCTGTATAGACACTTAAGCAACTGTATAGACTCGGCTAAAATAGATGGCCTTTGGCTTTCCAAATTAAAACCAGGTCCTCCAGAAAAAAAAAAAAAAACAAGTCACCCTGCTAGACCTCAAGCATAAACAGGTTATATAAAAATAGGAAGAAACTAATGTCTAAGAACAAAAGGGAACCAAATCAGTAGAGGAAGAATTCCCTCCACCGCTTGAACAAGCAAATCACAAATCTTGTAAAGTCCTCTAAAGCTAATTACAAAGCTAAAACAGCATCCCTAGCCAAGGATAATCATTAGACATTCTTTAAATATGTCCACAATCTAAAAGAAAATGCCCAGCTATGTGCTGAACTGGTAGCATATGATACCACTCATACTAATACCGGCGGAAATTGCCAACCTTCTAGCAAACAGATTTGGCACAAACTTCACCCCCGTGTTCCAACCAGCCATACTCTAAAGCATACCCGACACCAGTCCTCTGCCTAGTATCTTTAGAAATCAGTTCATATCTGCACTCTCCAAGGCCAAAAACATGGCCTCAATGGGTCCAGATAACATCCCAAGTTTCTTATTACGCAATCTAAAACAGGGCCTATGGGACCCACTCGGTATTCTCTTTAACCATAGCATGAGAACTGCTTTTATTCCAACAGAGTGGAGAACAGGAACAGTAACCCCTGCAAAAAGGGGGGCCATCAATAGACCCTGGCAACTATGGACCCATAGGTCTAACCAACCTCATCTGCAAGGTCATAAAAAGAATCATCATGGACCTTATCAACAAGGACATAGGAGACCTTCAGACTCTAGAGCCAACCCAGTTTGGATTTGCTAAGGATAGATCATGCTTATTAAACCTACTAGACTTCTTTGAGAAAGTCACCAAACCCCTAGAAGAAGGTAAAACAGTGCATGCTGCCTATCTGGACCTAGCTAAGGCTTTTGACACAAACCTTCACTCAGGTATCATTGAGAAACTCTGCCAGCTGGGGATTAACCTTTACATCACTAAATGGGTAGCCAATTGGCTCACTGACAGAACACATACTGTCAAAGTTGGAGAATTCACCTCTACCAATAGACCCATCATCAGTGGCATACCAAAAGGATCTGTGCTGGGCCCTTTAGTGTTTGGAATCTATTTCTTGGACATCCAAGCTAAAGTAGATGGCATTTAGATTGTCAAGTTCACTGATGATTGCAATTTGGGTCCAATCACTGAGTCCCCTAATGATGTTAACATATTACAGGAGGGGGTAACACAGACAAATGACTGGTACCAAAGCTATGGTCAAAAACTACATGCAGAAAAATACGTTACTGTCCCCTTTGGAAAATTGGAATTCCCTGCTAATTACAATATTGACAGAACCCATATAAGTTCAAACCCAGTGGTGTGAGATTTGGCAACACAGGTAGAGAGTGATCTGAACTTCGACCACCAAATTTTCACATTGGTAAGGAAAACCTTCTATGCTGCACCTCTCATAAGTAAGGACATCACATCCAGGTCTAAGGATGCTATAACTCCACTATACTTGACACTCATCAGACCATTAATAGAGTAAAATTTGTACCTCACCAGACAGCTGCAGCAGCTGGACAGACCACAGAGGTTTCTTACTATAAAAATACAGGACCTCCAAAGCATTACTTATGTGGATAGACTGAAATCCCTGTCACTGTACTATGTATCATATAGGCTGCTGAAAGGCATCTTGTTCCTGGACAACAGGGCAGTCTCTGGACCTGTCCTGAAGGCGATACTGCACATCTGCAAGTCAAATGGCACAATAGAGTCACTTGGCCTAAGGATCTTAACCTAGCCTGTTGCATTAACAGAACATGCTGGACGGACAGATATATCTCCCAGAAATTGCCACTACTCTGGAATAAACTTCCAATTCATGTGATGCAGAGGACCTCACTGACCCTATTCAAGCACAGCCTGGACAAATGGATGCAAGACTGCAAATTCACCCTGGAGTGGCATCCATGACACTCATGGACTGGGGTGGGTAGTCATTGTTTATCATAGACTTGCTCTGCGAATTACATCCCTCTAACCGAGGACAATTTAGTCAACTTGGGATTAACATGACTAGGCATGTAAAGGCTCTAGGTCCACTAGCCTAGCAATCTCTTCTGAACCTATGAACCTAATAAATATACACACACACACACACACACACACACACACACACACACACACACACACATATATATATATATATATATATATATATATATATATGTATGGATTCACTTTATAACCTCGAAATACTGAAATATCGAATTTCAGTATCTCAAGACTATAAAACCGAATCCACAAAACACCGACACAAAAAAAAGCAAAATTCACAACACCGAAAACACCGCACATACTATACCACACATACACCACAACACCCACATCACAACATAAACAAACAAAACTACACACATACACAACTCATACACACATAAGCAGGGGGAAAGCCCCCCTGCACCCCCCATGTGGAGGGCTGCGCCCCCACACCCCCCTACTTATATATACTAACTCCGACATCTCACAAACACAAAACAAAAGCCAACTCACACACACACATTCTCCGACCCCTCACACACGCATCAAACACATCAGCACACTCACACACACTCTAACTCCCACTCAAAACCCTTAGAAAACACTTACCTGACATAACACCTACATCCACACATGGCACCGTGCACCATCAAAACACAATCCCGGACATTACGCAGCGTAAGGTCATAACCACGAATTTGACATATATTCGAGTTCACGATTATGACCTTTCGCTATTTTTAACATTCGGCTTTATAGTCTCGAAATACTGAAATTCGACATTTCAGTAATTCAAGGTTATAAAGTGTTTATATATATATATATATATATATATATATATATATATATATATATATATATATATAAAACGTGAAATATCCCAGAGAAATGTGAGAAAAGTCCACAATAAAGTGTAGGCAAGTCCAAATCCCAAAATCACGGAGGCAGGCACAAAAGTAAAATCCACTGGTAAGTGGATTGTGTAAGCATTTTCATAATATGATATTACTTCTTCAGGCACACAGTTAAGGCATAACAAACAATCCATTTTTATACTGTTTAAATTCATTAATTGAACAAGTTTCCCTCCAAAACATTTAAAGATACAGACAATACTATTCTGCAGGGACCAATAAATATAAGCAAATACTATTAAATAACCTTATAGTAATTTAAAAACAACTCTATATCTGTATGCTAAAGTGTCTAAATAAATGAAATATAGGTTCATAGGTTAGTACTAGGCTATCAGCCCTAGGGCCTATACAAGCCTAGCCATAACAATTCCCTGGCAATTTCTTCCCACACTATTTACTTCCCTGGACCCCTATCTAGCAGGTCGACTGATTTTGGGATTTGGACTTGGCTACTATATATATATACATACACACACACATATATATATATATATATATATATATATATATATACATATATATATATATATAGAGAGAGAGAGGTAGATGGACAGATGTCTGTATATAGATATGTGTCTTCTCAAATATTCAACACAGTTGTGTTGGACTCAACGTTATGAGACTTCAAGAATTTGTCATTCCATAGTTACATAATTATAATAAACAGGCATTTATATTTATCTGTTCGACAGATATAGAAATAATTCAGGCATGCTTTTTTTTTAAGAACTGCTAGCTGGTTAATGAAGTGATGCAGGAAAATGCTTTGATAAAAAATAATGTCAGCATATATTTTATAATTCTGTAAAAGAGCATGTGTTGCACATGCTTAAAGAAAGGTTGTATAAGTTAACTATGCAATATTTGAGAAATGATCATTTCTTTGGAGAAACTGTTCGCATGCATTCCACTCTGTGTCTTGTTTTGCTAATCACCATATCTTTTTTTCATTTGTAGTTCTGTGCTTCTTCTATGCCTTAGTAGTGTTTTCCCTTAAACCTTTTAAATGATGGTCATTTCCATGGGTATAGAAATACTGCTGTGTTTTCTGTTTTACTTTCCTTGAATATATAAGGTATATTATTTTTAGTGTATGCCATTTGTTGGTTTTTGAATAGGATTGAGTAAGGCATGCTATGACCATATTTTTATCATCAAAGCAAGGCTGCAGGAATGAATTTTAATTTCTTGCAAAACGGCAATAGCATGCCTAAAATGAAAAAGAAAAGCTGAACACTTTCATTATGTTATAAAACTATACAATTTTCAATCTGGAAAGGATGGTATTATTAATGTGTGAAATAGTGGTATAGGTTCTTCCTTCTCCAATTTACAACAATCAAAAACATTCTTAGCATAAATTCCTATTGAAAGAGGCATTTCAAATGTCAGTGGAAACGTAAATGGTGTGCAAACCATTTATTTAAATGCTGAAGCTATTTTTGATTAATTTGAATCTAAAATTACAAAAATGAATAGATTACAATGGGATAATGTTTATTCTGAAGTGAGTTTGAAACATAAAAAGTGTAGCTAGAGAGCTCAGAGCTCAAAACTGTCCTAATGGTATGCATTTACTTCATGTGTTTTTGGTGGAGTGGCACAAAGTTACTGAAGAGACAGGATTAGCATGTAAGATGTTACTTAATGACTTTAATAAAAAAGTGGAACTCTCATTTGTTTAATGGCATTGATATAATTGTGGATGAGTTGAATATACCACCCACAGGGCCTGCTTTGAAAAAGAAGTTGGGTTCTATACATGAGAAGTTGAATAAGAAATATGTGATACTGAAACAATGGGAGCAGAGGAAGTTCCATCATGATTGTAATTATTCGAGTGAGAAGGGAAAGTATGTACAGTGGTATCATGCCACCTGCCATCTGCCAGCAGGCCATCTATCAACAGACACCACTGTGGTGACTCTCAGGGTGAGAGTGACATGCATCAGCCAATCCTCTGGGTGCCTCCTGCAGAGGGCTGGTGAGGTGCTCCAGCTGACATGTATGCAACATGTATTACATAACATGGTTAGTGTCTGTCTTGGAGACCTGTACCCAAGCATGTTCTGTTGACTTTAGTAGTCTAGTTGAGGTATCCATGGCATGTGGTGCGTACAGGGTGTTGAGTTCTATCTGTGGCATTTATAATACAGCTGGGCAGACATGTCAGTGTCAGTCAAGCATAGATTGCCTGTACATATCCAAGATGGATACCTGACATCTGCACATCTGAACAGGGACTGACAGACATCAGCTTGCCAACTAACTATGCATTAGGAAGAATGTGTTGACAGATAGACGTCTGACACTAATACGTATAACATTACTACATGATGGCAGCCCTCACTGACATGTGCTATGCACACAGCAGTTTACAGTTATTTTTCACAGGTCAGATCATTATCCAGTAAGACATATTTAATGAGACACATCTCACACACTAGGAACACGACAGTGAGGACTCAGAATCCATCTTTGCAAAAGTCCAGAAAATTGGTGTAAGTCCCCTGCCTGTCACCCTGTCCCCCTGGTAAATCAGTGTGATGATCCCAGAAGTATAGGCAGCAAATAATGACATACAACTGATTGTCAGACATCATAACTGTCAGAAATATATCCATAAGAACAAACGTGCCACTCTATCAACTCACCAAAGTGTTATGAGAGTAATAAGCAAATTATGTCCCAACTCCACCCCCATGTTGTGAAGCTATGACCAGAGTGTGTGCAGGAACAGAGTGAGACATATGTGCATATTAAATATGTGGAATCTGGTAATACGTGTGACAACATTCAGGTAGTGTTAACAAACACCCCCCCCCCCAACAGGTCTGTCGGATATGAAAACTGTGCCTAGAAATAAAAGATTGAATTCTTGGACTGGTACTGGTTAGTCTGGTATTGTATGGCAGTGTTAGTGTTGCAGTATCTCTGTCTAATAAGGTATTACTCATCACAGTCATCCACACAGTGCTACATAATAAAACTGTCTATGAAACCCTGTATAAAACTGTTGTAATTACAAGGTCAGATTGTAAAACCACGGGAGACTTGTAGAAAGAATTCAGAGAAAAGATACACATCCAAAGTCTATATAGCACACCAAATTGTGATGTACACTGTTTTATTTTAGCACACACACAGCCATGGTTCGAATCCTGGGAGTGGTAGTAAGCTGTATGCAGAATCATACCCCTCGGCTGTACAGATCTGTCTGGAATGTTCAGAGAATTGGCCCATATCTGCTGGCTGTTACCCTGTCCCCCTGGCATATCAGTGTGCTAATCCCTGACAGGTAGGCAGCATTTAATGTCATATAACTGACTGTCAGGCCTGTAAATAGTTGGAAAATCTCTATGAAAACAAACCTGTCATTGTACAACTCACCAAAGGTTTATGAGGGCTATAGTCAAAATATGTCTCGGTTTCACCTGCATGTTGCCAAGACATGCACATAGTGTGTGCAATAAGGAATATATATAACATCAACCTGGAATCTGGGAATATGCAAAGAAACAGTCAGATAGTGTTAACGAACAATACCTCCATAGATATACCAGGTAAGAGGTGTATACTGCAGGTAAAACACAGTTCATGTATATAGTTGTCTACATCCATACCACTGTCCAAACTAAGGCCATAGGGTAGTGTAATAATACCTGTAAGGTACACATCACAGCACTGACTAAGAAAGTAATGAGAAGTACAGGGATATACAAGTTGTTAATTGACATCACCCCCCCCCCACCACATCTGCAACAATAAACTAAATACACAACTCAATCGGTATGTGTACAATGAAATCTATTGTTGGGACATATGTCCTATTGTTTGATAAATATTGAAATTTGTTCTATGCATGCTCCAAGTTGAAATAATCCCACACTGGTGGCATGCTGCCATCAATGTACCTGCATGCTGTTGTAATGGCCACTGTTTTTCCATATATGCATGTGTTCTGTTTGCTATGCAACTGTTCCATATCTGGTGTTTCGGGTTAATGGGAATATCTATGCATGCTGTTATACCTAATCCTGGAATGTGCTGACTATTACTAACCCAAATATGTTTTAAAATTGCAACACCATAGCACGTTTGGGAAGGCTGGTCCCAGCAAACCCACCTCTCGCACCTCATCTGGCCATGGCACTGGGCACCAGCATGGCTGGGGCCCACCCTGGGACATCCTCATCCACTGGTCCTGCACCACCTTCAGGTGGAACCACCTCAGGGGATGGGGATCACCCCCCGGGAGTGGACGCAGACAGGATACTGTCACCTGTCATCAGGTCTGGGGTCTGGTGCATAGTGAGCTCTGCAGGGAGTTTGGAGATGTGCTATGCTAGCTTGAGGGACACATGGTGCAACTAGAGGGACAACCTTCCCCTCCAACTGAGCCCCCAGCACAGCCATCTTCAGGGCTGTGAAGGTGCAGTGGTGACTGCCCATGTGTGGAGACCTCAGTCCCACTGTTTCCACTAGGGGGCTCATGGGCTTCTGACTTCCAAACACCATCAAAGGTGTTTACCCCCCACATGTGTCATATACCACCCCTGTATGCTGTCTTGTCTGTTATCCTACCCAACCTACATCCCCAAATATACCTACTATCCCTCTCCAACATCCCACTCTCACCTAAGGAAAAAAAAGGGCAATCTGTTCTCAAAAAAAATATCTTGCCCCATACATAGCTGTCCATTTCGAACACATGTAGTCTGGTCTAATTGGCTTCACAGCATATTATTGTAGTCCTCAAGCCTCTCTCAGGGGTATGAGTGTCAAAATCTACCTCCAAATCAGAGTAAATGCACAGCTGTTGCTGTAGAAGAAATGGGCAGCTATGGACCTTACCTACACCCGTCCTACACATCCCTAGCAATTTTCCCTACTGTCTTTCCCTCTTTGTGCCCCTTTTCACTACTTTCCTATCAACAATTCTTTATTACTTTTAAAGAAATCAGCACGGGGGTAAGCGAGAGTAAGCACTTATAAGCAGCAGTAAATGTATTTAAGCTTGTCTGCGTGGGTGTAAGCAATGCTTCCACAAGGTAAGCAATTTAGAAGCTGAGTATATAAGACACTGTAACCAGAAGTTAGCAGTGCTTACCTTTTCACAAACCTGCACAAACCTGCTTACAACTGCTTAAAAGCGCCTTAATCACTCTGTATCCAAAGGCCCTTGTTCTGCCCAGCAACAAAATAAACAGCCTTTGCAAGGGTCAAACCCAGGACACTGAACACCATAGCCAAAGTGGTCTACCACTAAGCCATGTTTGATATACATAACCCTGATGTTTTCAGAAACATATCATCTAGCACAGTCATTCAACAGTACAGGAAATATATTTATACATATAGATGTATGTGTGTGTGTGTGTGTGTGTGTGTGTGTGTGTGTGTGTGTGTGTGTGTGTGTATGTGTGTGTGTAATATATATATATATATATATATATATATATATATATATATATATATATATATATATATGTATATACATATATATATATATATATATATATATATATATATATATATATATATATATATATATATATATATATATATATATATATATATATATATATATATATATATATATATATATATATATATATATATATATATATACACACACACACACACATACATATATACATATCTATATATATATATATATATATATATATATATATATATATATATGTGTGTGTGTGTGTGTGTGTGTGTGTGTGTGTGTGTGTGTGTGTGTGTATATACAGATATATACCTATAGAAATAAAAGAGAACATAAATACATATATGACCAAAGGCACCATTAATGGGGTGGGAGTCCCAAGCTAAATACCTCTTGTAAGTATTGATATCATCCCTCCCCGACAGCCAACCACATCTGCCCTGCAACACAATACCAACTGTTGCATGTCCCATAACGAGGACCCTACACAACATGGCCACAAGACGTTAACAGTAATCCATCCCACCTGTATGATGTCAGGATGGTATCAACAGCATATCATGCGGTACAGTCTGACTACCATAGGGAATGTACAATGTGGAAGCAATAAACATTCCAAAGATACACACACACACACACACACACACACACACACACACACACACACACACACACACACACACACACACATAAATGCAGATACATATATATGCAGATATATATATATATATATATATATATATATATATATATATTTATTTACATTTGTTGACCGGGCTAGTCTAACTGGATACATGTCCATTTTCAGTAGAGGCCCAGGGAGAAAAGCTCCAAGCATAGACAGAAAAACATTATTGTCAAATAAATTGTTAAAATCAGACTGTAAAAATCATTAGGCTTTTCAAAATGACAGTCAATAACACACAGGTTGTTCAAACAATGTTTTTTTTTAATGTAATGTACATTAGGAAAAAAAAAAAAAACAAAAATACATAGAGTTTTTGACTGGCTCTATACAGGAAATACCATTTATAATATACCATTTTGGCATTTTGCTTACCACCTTACTAGCGTGTCAGGGGATTTCACATTTTTATCTCACTATATAATAATTCATTCATGAAGATGCTTGATGCTTAGGTTAAAAACTTTCCCATAATAGAATAACACAGCAGCCTGGTACCTGCACCTACAATGTGTTCCTGTGATGTTTTGCTTCTTTCAAGGTTTTTTATTAGTTAGTTCATATCTCTCTATCTTTTAATCTTTGTCTCTCTGGTTTTCTGGCTGTCTCTCACACTAAGATCATTTTACTGCCATATTGTTAAATAGAATCAAAAATGCATTATATATTATACTATTTCTAAACTTTGCTATATATATATGTTCAAAGTACATATTCTAACAGTTTATATTATATATGTACAATATTTTTCTAGCATTCTGTATATGTTTAAGTACATATTTTTCTAACAATTATTATACAATATTAATATATAAAAGCTATTATCAAGTACAGATAATAACAGTATTGGAATATTTGTGAAAGAAAAAAGAAAAAAAATCTCTTCTCTCTAGAGCATCTCTCCATCTCTCCAGGGTCTCCTCCACCTGTTCCCTACTCCCACTACAGATCACAATGTCATCTGCAAACATCATAGTCCACGAGGACTCCTGTCTGATCTCGTCTGTCAACTTGTTCATCAACATATACCCACAGAGAAGTCAAAGGATATGACACCACACACAGGCTTGCATACATAAGAAATGTTTATGTTTGTACTATTACAGTTATATATGCCATGTCATATAGCTTTTAGGTTCATAGGTTCACAGGTAGATACTAGGCTATCATCCTGAGGGCCTACATAAATCTAGCCAACAAGGTTCCCTGGCTTAAGCCACCCAAGAAAGTTATTTTCCTGTGCCACTGTTGAACAGAGACACAGAAGTGATCCCGGGGGGTATTTCCTATTTCCCATCCACTCATCAAGATTTTTCTTGAAGAGTGCTAATGAAGAACTTTACTTAGCATAGATGGGTAGCCTGTTCCAGAGTATGGGAAGTCTCTGGGATAGGAATCTATTCCTCCAACATGTCCTGTTTATTGTGGTGACAAAGTTTAGGTCCCTAGAGCATGTAGCCTGGACGGATTGGGATTTCTTTAGATGTAGCATGTCCAACAGCTCTGGGTTTGACATAGTTTTATATATCAGGCAGAGATCACCTCGGAGAAGGTGATATGCTATGGAGCAAAGCTGGAGTTTTTTGAGATTGTCAGTTTAGGGAATCTGTTTGAGGCCAGTAATCCTCTTTGTGAGGTACTTCTTTGGCCTTTAAAGCTGCTGCAGATGTCTTGTGAGGTACATTTAGGGCATTGTACTCTATAATGGGTCTAATGAGTGTCAAGTAGAGGGGAACAATGACCTCTTTTTTTACTGGATGAGAACCCTTTTTATGATGAGGTGTGCCACGTAGAAGGGCTTCCTGACTACTGTGGCGATGTGACTATCAAAGGACAGACTACTGTCCATCCCGGGTCCCAAGGTCTCTTATCACACATTTGGTGTTAAGTAGACTGCTTTCTATGTAGTAGTTCATGGGTACAGAGTTTTTACCAAAGGGGATGACAATGCAGTTTTTGGCATTGAGCTTGAGGCCATGCCTCTGACACCAGGCATCAGTCTCAGTGAGGCCCTTCTGTAGGATTTCCACACCATTTGGGGACTCAACTATGGCTCCTAGTTTTCAGTCATCTGCGAACTTCATTAGCCATAGGCCTTCTGTGTTAGCCTGTACTTCAGAGAAGTAGATACCAAACAGGAGCGGTCCCAGGACTAAACCCTGTGGTACTCTACTTGTCACTGATTTGAGGTCAGATTTGGAGTGTGCAACATTTACAGTGTGGGTTCTGTCAGTGAGCCATTTGGCAACACATCTTGTGATGTAGGGATTTATACCTAGTTTAATGGGTTTAGCTATAATTCCAGAATGGGTGATGGTGTCAAAAGCCTTGGCGAGGTCAAGATAGGCTGTGTGAACCACCCTACCCTCATCTACGGCTTTAGTGACTTCCTCAAAGAAGTCGATCAGGTTCAGGAGGCATGTTCTACCTTTCACAAACCCAAACTGGGTGGGATCCAGAGTTTGGAGGTTACCAATGTCTTTGTTTATGAGTTCCATAATGATACGTTCCATGTTCTTGCAGACCAGGCTCGTCAGGCTAATAGGGCGATAGTTCCCAGGATCAATGGTGGCTCCCACTTTGTGGAGTGGATAACTGTTGCTGTACGCAATTCAGTGGGCACAAAGCCTGATGTGAGGCTATGACTGAAGATGGTGCTTAGGTGGGGAGCCAATTCGTTCTGAAGTTTGTGGAAAATGCAGCCTAGGATGTTATCCAGTCCCATGGATGCTGTGTTTTTGGCTTTAGAGAATGCAGCTTTTACCTGCGTGGTTGTGATTACAGGGACTCTGCATTCTTCCTGTATAGATATGGACACTTTGGGGGGGGGGTAAAGTTAGCACTGAACCCATCTGCTAGGATGTTGGCAATATCAGTTGGTTCTGTAATTTTCGTGCCGTTGTGCTGTAACTCAGAGTAGATCTGGGTGTTGCCATTGAGATTCTTGACATAGCTATAGAATGCTTTGTGGTTGTCCTTAGAATCAGTGGCAATTTTGTTTTCATAGCTAGCTTTGGAGGACCTTATAAGGGATCTCAGCATCTTACTGAATATGACCAGGGAGCTCCTCCACTCATGGGATTTTACTCTCTTTTGCAACAATTTCTTCCTTTTGTAATACAGTTTGCTTATGACAGGTCTTTGAAATACATACTAACTGAGTAATGCAACTCTCAAGCAGATCATTTTATACAGTACTCCGAAAGCATAACATATGTTGCTGTCCAGGCCAAAGCCTTCAAGTAGTACAACAGTAAAGAAAGACTGGGCCAGAGGATAACAACCAATCAACAGTAATTAATGCAGATGTATAGTTCAGCAGCCTCAAATTACACTCTTTACTCAACCCCTGGGGGGAAAAGAATTAAGTTGCCACAATGAGGATGTATCCATTACATAATAATGCTTAACTGAAAACATCACTATCACACTGACAAACAGAACAGTCTGTATGACAGTAAGCACTAGGCCACCAATGTTCCCAAGCTGATATGTATGGAAATGTACTACCGATATCCATCACATGTTGTAACATCCTAGGTTATATATGGTTCATACCCCTCCACCATAGACTGACTTACAGGGGCATATAATATTGTTACATACACTGACCTCTGGACTGCAGAAGGGCACACGTGTTGTGCACCTGAAGCCCACATTGTTGGGATCACAACAGCACTGGAATGATGGCAGGAATGGAAGCACAACATAATCACAGGCCACTACATAACAACCTCTTACTGCTGGTCATATGGACAAAGCCTGGTATATAGGTGGAAGACAGAGGCCGGAACACAGGGCCATATGTGAAATAGTGTTGATATACACTGAGAAAGTTGCTGGTGTTACAGGTTAGTCTGAAACATACCCTTAGTCAGGAATATGAAGTCAGAAACACAAATGGATGTAGTCATGTACTGATAGCACTCAACACACACAATGCCATTGACATATCTGACACAAAACCTGTGTGGTGGACAGAAAAAACATAACAGGCACTCCTCCTGCTTTCATGTGGATAGGCCCACAGTTAAATGCTATGCAGACAAACTGCATTCCATGTTAAACTAGTATGTACACACAAACCTTGTAACACTGGTGCTATACAATGCATATAACAGCACTACTCACACTGTCTGTAGGTCTGGCACCTTATACAAATATGTAGCTGGCCTGAGTCAGCAAGTCCTCTTGTAAGAGGAATTGCTACCTACTGTCTGTAACACTCCTGCCACACACAGGAAGGATGTCCTCCATACAGGAAAGGTAAAGGGACCATGCCCACATGATGTAGGAATTTATAGTAGTGGGTTGCCATGACGCTGGTAATTGGAATTACTACACAGCATGCTGCATGCAGGTAGCAGGTGGTGGACACTGATTGGTGCAGAGGCAATCACCTGCTCATGTGCATTACCTACAAAAACCATACTGCAATCTTTTCAAAGCAGCTTAATCCATTTAGTGGAGAGAGACCGAGATATAGAGAGAGAAAGAGTGAAAGCAAGAAAAAAAATACAACAACAAAAAAAAAAAACACATCCACACAGCAAACTGTCCAGAAGAGACATCATTCCCACAACTGGTATGTAAAGTATATATACATGTAATTGAATGTAGTACTTGGTCCATAATAATGGGATAGATGATGTGGAATGATTTATATGTGCCATCAGGTGATGTTGTAATGATGTCCAGCTGAACATCTGCTATGGACAATAGTGTCTGTCCCTGTGGGCCGTGAGTAGATCAGCACTGACTGACAAGACGTAAGCCATCATAGTGTGTGTTTTGTAATACAAGACATGTATATTAGTGTAGCCAATAACTGGTGGTGGAAGTAATGCCGTTATGATGGACACGTGGGTTCCAGATCCCACCACTTGCAGGACAGTCATGTTAACATGTAATGTAGCATGCAGAAATGCCACAGGTGTGTAATAGGCTTAACTGCAATCTGTCCCTATATATACCCCCCTAATGTTAGGTTGTTTCCACATGTGGCACCTGTCTGTGTTGTAGTAAGGCATAACAGTGCAGCTGTGCAGGAAGGAGCGTTAGAGAGCATGGACCTGATATCTGAATGCACCCTATATATATAGTACATATATATATATATATATATATATATATATATATATATATATATATATATACATAAACACATTTATGTCAACAGATATACAGACACCTATATGTATATATATATATATATATATATATATATAACTTATAATATACACACACACACACACACACACACACACACATATATGTGTGCGTGTGTGTGTGTGTGTGTGTGCGCGTGTGTGTGTGTGTGTGTGTAAACACACACACACATATGCATATAAATACATGTCCCCTACTTTTGCATGACAGTGCTGCAAGATATGTGTGAGGGAACATCACACATATCAATACACACATATATATGCAGTAGTAAGTGTGTGCAAAATGGACGGTTATGTCAGGTGTGAACCCCATGTCGGCAACACATTGCTCTTTTTTGTGATGGTGGGATTGGGAATTTGGGGAAGGATAGCAGGTATATTTGTGGAGGTGGGTTGGGTTGGAAGATAGAGAGGACAGCCTACAGGGGTAGTAGATGACACATGTGGTGGGTAAACACCCTGGATTGGGAGTGTTGTCTGCAATGTGGAAGCCCCATGAGCCCCCATATGGAAACAATGGGACCAAAGCCCTCACCCATGGCCAGTCACAACATCAGCTTCACGGCCCTGAAGGTGCCTGGGCTGGAGGCTGAGCAGGAGGAGCATATGGACCCTGTGAGTGTGTACTGAGGGCCTCAAGGTGCCATAGCACATCCCTAAATCTCTGTTGAGCTCCCTATGCACCAGACCCTGGACCTGACCTTGGTTGACAGAATCATGTCTGTGTGTGCTTCCAGGGGGGGTTGAACACCATCCCTTGAGGTGGTTCCACCTGAAGGTAGTGCAGGACCAGTAGATGAGGAAGCCCACAGGGTGAGCCCCACATGTGATGTGGCCTGGTAACATGGCCAGATGAGGTGGGAGAGGTGGTTCTGCTGGCAACTGTTCCCTAAACATGCTATTGTGTCACTTTTATAGAACATATATGGATAGTAATAGTCCACACATTCCCAGATCATGGCCAACAGCATGCATAGATATCCCCAATAACACAAAACAACAGATGTGCTGCAATCACATAGCAAACAGACCCCATGCATATATGGAACCATAGTGGCCCTTACAATGGCATGCAGATGACATTGTCCATAACAGGCCACCATTTATAGTGTCCCCACAGGGAACAAGACTACAAACACATAGCACAACTTTTTGTACAATATGATATATGTCCCAATGGTAGGTAATCTGTAGATATACCTATTGAGTTATGTGATCAGATTATTGTTGCAGATATGGTGGGGGGAGACAGAGATGTGTATTAAAAACTATGATAACCTTCCATCTTTATGTCTTTCAGGCAAGATGTCCCAGGAGAGGCTTCCAATTTATACAGCAGAGGAGGATGATGTCATCATCTCACACCTGGTGCAGCACTACCAGGTATTGTTTGGCCAAACAGCCCATGAGCAGCAGGAGTGGACCACCCTGTGGAATGATTTTGTCCACAGTGTAAACGATGTCAGCCTGCAAAACCGCAGTTATGATCAGGTCCGACATCGTTACACAGACCTATTTCACAATGCCCGCTGGCATGCTGCTGCAGTCAGCAGGGATCAGCTCACAACAGGGGGAGGCCATGCCATCCAGCCACCCAACACATGTTGAGGAGCTCCATGCCTGCCTCAGGGCATCTGCCCGCCTGCACACACAACACCTGGCAGAGAGCATAGTGGAGGTGGGTGCTACCCACACAATGACAGAGGGGTGTGAAGGTAAGGCCATAGGGCACATCAGTAGACTACTGTTGCATATCCATCTGCATGTGTACAGTTAGATCATGCATATGTGAGATGACATATATATATAGTCTGTTGCTGTGTAGTAGTAATACATAGATGTGCATAATCTGTAGTATTGTGGGCTTGTACTGTTGATGTACTGTAATGCTGCACCCACCCTGTACCATTGCCACAGCTGTGGCTACTGACATCACATCTCTCACACACTTATGTAGGTCCCTCTGGTATACCTCCAAGGCAGCAGCCTGTAGCTGGTGAGCATGGTGTTTGTTCAGTTTTTCCAATACACTGGTCATGTTATGGCCATGGTATATTCCATGCATGCATTTAACACACCTACCCATAATGCATGCTGTACATGTTCACGTATTTTTGCTGTTAACTGCACTGCATCACAGTGGTCACTATGATGGTGTATCTGAAGGGTATGTCAGACTCCTGCAATATAACATCCTGTCATTGCAAAATGTGTGCACAGAGATGAACATAATGGTGGGAAAAATGGCCTACAGTAGGGACATGTGTGAGACATCACCCTTATACAGTGCTACAATAGTGTATATACCAGTACTACAATGGCAAATGTTACAGATCTACACTACATCATATCACAATACTGCAGTCCACAACCCTTACAACCTGCAATGTGGTCCTAACATGAGCAATGAGTGTGTAATATGGAATTGTATGTTAGGACAGCAAATATGGGGAATACATACTTTCACAAACATGGGAAACATATGTGTGCACACACTCCAGATAAAATATAATGGAAGCAGCTGTTGAGGTATTGACTGCATGCATTTGTCATGGAAATGCACCTTTCAGCAAGTACATGTCCCCAATATCACACCAAGCTGTCCAAGACATTTGGCCATCAAATGTGTCCACTTACCTGCAATAGAGGCAGCAGTGGCTTGCACACACCTTACATGCCATGGCATAGATCTCATACCCAACAGGTGGCACCCAGGAGTTGGACAGGAAGCCATACCTCACCATTGCATATACCATGGCAAACAGTGCAGACAGTCATGTATGTGGTGAGGATATATGGGTCAGGAATAATGTAGGAAATAAACAGATGGTCATCCAAGACAGATGATGTCACATGTAGCACACCAGTCATGCAGGCTGCCTAGTAACATGCCACAACACTGAGGGAGTTGTAGGATTGTCTAGCAAATACTAGCTATGCCTTAGCCATTTCAGTAATTGCCTGGAATCTGCAAATGTGTGGCCCATGGGTTAGTGTAATCAGATGGGACAGTTGTACCACAGGAAACATCAGCCAAGCCCCTCTACAGGTTGCATATGCATAACAGAAAAGTTCCCCAAAAGGCATGCATTGCATTGTGTACTGGTGTACCAAGACCACATTGGAAACCTACCCACAATATCATGTAAGATACATGTGCTGCACAACCAACACCTCATCCCATCTAAGGCCCACCATCCCCATCTGTACCTTGCCGGTGACAGTGTATACATGTATGCTTACCATTCATTATCTGGGACTATGGTATTACATGTGTTCAGCGTTTGGGACACTACAAACTGACACACATGTGTAGGCCTTAGTTGTCAAGCATCTGCAAAAAAGGTGAAGGTGGGGAGGGGGTGTCATCATGACACAGTAGTGCACTGCAGCAGGGATCCAAAGGATGCTACAAATGATTGTATCTGCACACAGTCAGTGTCAGGAACTGTGGCAGACATAACCCTGACTCCACAGCAATAGTGACAGCAGTGTGTGAACTCCAAGGTATGTGCACATGAGTTGATGTACCAACCATGCAGAGCTGAGGGACATGTGTAGGGAAGACTGACCAAATACTGGCAAATGCAGATGACCAATGCTAGTATACCCCTGCCAGGAATAGTGACTGCTGTAGTACTCATAACAGTAGGTGCAACAAACCATCATGATAAGGACATGCACACATATGCACCCACAAAGTGTATGCATCTCAATCAGCATCAGCAGAACTAACACATTTGTTTGACACTGCATTTGATTGTACAGGACATATGTCAAACATCAGGCTCATGCAATGTTAACATATGCAGTAATGTGGTCCCATGGCATATCAAGGAAGAGGGCATCATATCAATAAGGGTGTGTACACTCCCCATAGCCATGGTAAGGTTTGACAGTTGTCAGTGTAATTGTATCATATTGGTCATACATGCACCGCTGATGATGAGATCTGTAAATCAGACATCAGGAACTCACAGATGACATCTGTCCACATATCATCCCAGGTATGTGTCGGACACACACATAGGGGCTGTGAGCAGCAGAGTAGACATAACTGACACAGTAATACACATTCAGCAATGGTGTGTACATCTGTGAGGTATGGTGCACAGTACATGGCAGAGTGCTGAACAGGTGCACAGCAGCACTGTGTACATGGGTGCAGTGTTTTCCATGGGAAGGGGCATCGCCTACTAACACAGCCCATGCATCACACACATGTACACTGCTGGTAGCATGGATTGACTATAGCTGCACTGCATGCTGTTGAGTACCATATGTTATGCATGTTGACAGATGGGTAATTGGAGGTCTTTGTGAAATATCTTTGTGGACACTCACCTGTAAGTATGAGTGTGGGGGTGGGGGTTATATTGTCTGCAAGTGCAATCTGTTGGAGTGGAGGGAATTAATGTATGTAGGATGTGTGTGTGCATGTGTGTGTGTGTTTGCGTGTGTCCATGTATGCACATATGTGATTGTGGGGTTGTTCATACATCTTGACTTCCCTTTGAAATTGTGCAGGACATGGACATAGAGTGACATATGAGACACCAGGAATACTTGTCTGATATGTAATCTCAGGACAGCTGATAGTATAATAAGGTCTGTAGCATGGGACATGCATTGGGAGGGAAACTAGACACCAGGTATACTGTTTTAATTGCAATCATCAGAAAGGTGAAAGAATACCCATGTATGCAGCACTACAGATGCATTGGGGAATTACTAGACAACACCAGGGAGTGTATCCAAATATTATTGTTTCCCACATAATAAGTTAATAGAGCAACATATCTTGCATCTACTGAGCAATAGTTACGTATGACACTCCAGTGCATGACAGTGAGTGACTGTAGTAGCCCCTAACATATAGGGTCCATGCTCACGATGTCTGGACAAACCCAGGGTGAACACTGGATAACAGCAATGAGTCCTCTTAAAATGGACTCCAGTCAAGTCAAAGAGGTAATGGAGCAACAGGTCATGGTTTGTGATCACTTGTCTAGGAAATTAGAAGAATGATACGTTAAAGATTGGTATTAATGAGTGTAAGTTTCCAAGTGTGACGCAGGATGGGGAACTTAAGAGAATAAACTTGGGACAGTCTGTAAACTCAGAAATAGGTAAGTATTATGGTGGAATGTCAGGGTGTGTGTGTGTGTGTGTGTGTGTGTGTGTGTGTGTGTGTGTGTGTGTGTGTGTGTACTGTTGAGCAATGACATGCAGGTCTTAAAGTGTATTTCTTGTTTCCCCTCACAGGTGGCGAGGTCAGTCAGGGTCCCTCCTCCAGGCAATCTGATGTTGGTGTCCATGCAGATACTGAAAATGATGATAGAGGTGTTGAGACACAGGTGGGGTTGTCAGAGGCCAAAACTGTGCCATCGCTTGACACCCCCCTGTTATTCACTCCATCCCCGCACACAGTCACAGTGCCTGTAGATACCCCATCACCAGTGGCCATACCAGAGGGACAGTTGGCAGTTGGTGGCAGTGCACAGGACAGTGTGGTATCTAAGGCTGCTGTGTCTTGACAGAGCAGCCATAGCCAGATGTCTGGCAGGGTACCACATAGGCAGATGTACAGGGGTGCTCATGGGAGGGCTGCTGGTCATCGTGCCCCTGGCAGAAGTGTCACATCTAGTACCACCAGATGCATGTTTCAGGCTGTCATGGAGGTGCAGGCACGTATGGAACAGTACACCAGACAGGGTCAAAGGCTGCAGAAAGCTGCTTTTTCAGCTGTAAGTGACAACATCCATGATCTTGCAAGTGCCCTCTGTTATTTTACAGAGGTCATGGATAGACGGTGGGGTGAGATTATGGGACTCCTTGACCATGGATTGTCCATGCTAGAGCATGTGGTGGGAGTGGTGTGACAACCACGTGGACGTAGGCCAGCAACACCAACATCTGGAGGACACCAAGCTGCTCCTGTAGTGGCAGTACCAGCCCCAGCACTGCAGGGGGGCACTGTCTACACCACAGCAGGCCACGTGCATGTGGCCCTGGCCAGTCCCAGGAGGGACCTGGTTCCAATGGACATATGTCATCATCAGGGGAGAGTAGCATGTTGAAGTTTGTACCTGGATGTGCCCATGGAACCCCTGGTAGGCACAGTTCTCATGTCCATGGCTGGAGGCTGTGAACTGCACACTCTGCCAGGTATGGTCAGCAACTGTCCAACAAACACTTGTATAGGGAAGCCACATGGCAGAACTGTGTGCATGCATACTCACACACAATACAAACACACCTAGGGCAACCCCATACCTACACACACCACATCACCATGGCCATATTAGTAATTAAAACCCCTCACTCACACACATGGTGTGAAATGTATGGCCCAGTCTAGGTCTCTGGCAAACCAACAACACACCCTGTGCATATGATGATACCTGTGCCACATCCCTGTCATCCATAACACTGATGCAGGGACAGGCTAATATGGTTCTGATGCACATGGTGACTGTACTACAGTGTACTAATGTACTACTGTGTAACATGTTGTCAGTAGTAAAGTTTAATGCTTACAAGTCAGGTAGTGTAGCTGTATAGCTATTATTAACACTGAGTGATTGTGGTCCCATTAATGTTATCCATTTGTGTTGTAGGTGTCCATGTGTCAGCAGGAGGATGGTCTGCTGTCATATCTCACAAGGAGTATGGTACTGTGGTGACACCTTGGCTTTGCCATATCCTGGGTACAGGTGAACACATGTCACAGGTCTGTATAACAGTTACTGTCTGTGCCACATGGCCGATAGGTCTGGGGGTGGTGTATACAGGTGAGTGCATAGTGGCTGTTAGTAGCCCTTCTACACAGGACAGTGGTAGTTGTACTGGGTGGTACACACCACATGTTTGTGTATAACAAACACAGAGGCTTAGGTGTTGATGCACTACCCAGAGAATACTGTACACATGGATGCATGTACCTGTGCAAGGGACCCATTGTAGCCTATGTAATTCCACCAAGCCAGACTATGCAGAACAACACATTCTGGAATAAGCAGTCCACTAGTTTAATGTCATTGACGATGGTACCGGCAGGGTATATGTCCCCTTCCCCAATGTAGTGCGATCCTCTACACAGTAAACATGTGTGTGCTGGTGTAGGTGGCACAGCCCTACCCTTTGGAGGGTGAGAGGTGCTGTAGAACCACAAATAGTGTGATAGACAAATACCTAACCTGTTAACATGAACTGTACAGTATTACGGCCAGCTACACATGGGAAGACACTCAACAATAACCACAATGATATTGACTGTGTCCACAACAGCCACACCCAGCTATATATACCAACCCCAGTATCGCTGTACATCTATACAGTGGGGAAGAGGCCATTTACACAGCTAACAGTAGTTGTGATGGAATGTATGCCCACAGGATGATACCTGTGACACATTAACATATGCCATGCAGTTCTTGGACAGATTACCCCCCTGGGACATGTATATTCTGAAAATTGAAGTAGATCTCTCCACATACAGGCAAACTCTTACTTGGCAATACCGGGACTAGACCCCTAGCTAGGTATGTAGTGCAACTGATGTGTGTGGCTTTAACTGCACACACCACACAGCTTTTAAGATGAAGTGTGTTCCTGGTTACATGTTACATGCAGAACATCCCCAGGCATGTACAGTACGGTAATGGGGGATGTAATGGTTGTATATGGACAATACATAGTTTTACATACCTTCATATACACATTGACAAACACATAACAGTCAGACACACATCTGAGAGACCTGGGCCTATTAGTGCTAACTATCTTGTCAGTGTGTCCATTGTGTTACAGGTGGGTTGCACACAGCACATGCATAACTGGGCTGGATAGTGTTATCAGTCATCTGTATGGTTGATGGTAACAGTGGTCACCATACAGTGGTAGATGAGACATGTAATGAGGGTACTATGGTACCAGCACACACACCTCACTGTGGATATTGTACACACTGGAAGCCATCACACATTGATCAGGACTGCAATGCAACCCCTTGTCCATCCCATGGGTGCTAGTACAGGGATATGCATCTAATGCACATGACATTGGCATAGCAGGGTGATGCATTGTCATGCCTCTCCTACGGGCAGCAACATCACTATCCCTAATACTGTGTGGCAATGTGTATTGTAATAGGAGTATGTGGCCACAGAAGGCTGTACCCTCCATATATACACACATGCACACATACATACATTTGCCAGAACTTAGTTGGTATCTCATGACTATCAACCCATTTGTACAACAGTGTTGTGCTGGTACTGCAAAGCCCAAGTAGCCCTTAGGGAGAGGAGCATAACAAGGTACATGTAATGTCCGGTACAGCAGCAGCCACATCTAACTGGGTTTCTATTAGATGACCAAAGACATATTCTTTCCAATACATCTTAGTTGAACTTGAAAAGACGAAAAGGCAAAATGACGAAGTGGCATATAAGTGAATTCTTTCCCTGAGAAAGAAATTGCTTGGCCACGTCCATTTCTTTGCTGTT
>NC_056730.1:262513084-262618084 GCF_019279795.1 Protopterus annectens
GTATCTGTCTGCCTGGGATGACATGCTCGACAAGCTAAGTTGCTTCACAAGAGATGGCTTGCACCTGTCACCCTTAGGCTTTTGAATACTGGCAAAGGCTCTTGCCTCCCCCATAGTGCCTTTTTTAGGCAAGGCTCAAAAGACAAACCCACCACCGTAAATAGCACAAGTAACCAAAAACTGAGGGTAATATCTAAACCTCAAAATGCACTCACTCGAGGCACTCCTCAGTATGGAGAACATCAAGATCTGTGCAGTAACAGAAACCTGGTTTAAGGCTCCAGGGGGAACCCCAGCACTACCAGGCTATAACTCATACCATACCTTTCGGCCACAGAACCCAGACCGAAACACAAAAGACGGGGGTGTATCCATATTCATCAAGGATACTCACACCTCCAGGTTAGTGGCGTAGCACTATGCATCAGAGATCATCCAAGTGCAACCAACAATGGGCAAAACTGCAATCCAAATTGTAGCTTGCTACAGATCACCCACCATGACCCAGGACCCCCATTCTGCATTTCTGAAGACACTGGAAAATTTGAAGGTCCTAACAAACACCCTAATACTGGGTGATTTCAACTACCCAAACATTAACTGGGAGAACTAGTCAAGTACTAACTCCCTTGCCCAATGCTTCCTGGAATTTATAAACTCAAATGCCCTGGATCAACTGGTCAACACCCCCACCAGAGGGAACAAAATATTGGACCTGGTCATCACCAACATGGGCAACTGGTGTTCCACATGACATCAACTCCTCGCTGGTTAGATCACTCTGGGTAGTCACATTCGGCCCCCAACCCATTCAAGGAAGCCACCATGAAAAACTTTTCAAAAGCAAACTTCACGTTGCTTAAGACCAAGGTGGAAAGTTTCACAGCTCCCATGCCAATGGACAATGCTGTCCAAGCTGCTGAAACCTATACAAAGGCACTCTATGATCATCTGCAGGAATGCATGGATCATGCTATCCCAAGTAAAACTAAGACTTACTCCTCCAAGAAAGGAAAACCAGTCTGGTGGACCCCTGCCATAAACAGGCTCTACAATAAAAGGAGGAAACTGGTACAGATAAGAGCAAAATCCCTAGAAGGAAAGACATTCCTGGTCAGTATCAGCAAGAAACTACGATCCCTCATTAAATCATCCAAGGCTAGCTTTGAAAGAAAAATTGCCAAGGACTCCAAAGATAACCACAAAGCGTTATTTAGCTATGTCAAGAACCCAAGTGGAAACTCTCAGATCTGCTCTGAGTTGGTGCAGAATGACACAAAATACACTGAACCGACTGATATTGCCAACATTTTGGCAGACAGGTTCAGTGCAAACTTCACACACCTCTCACCCCCTAAAGGGCCCATAACCATACCAGAAGAATGTAAGGCCATGGCAATCACTGACACATAGGTTAAAACAGCCCTATGCAAAGCCAAAAACACAGCCTCAATGGGACTAGACAGTGTCCCAGGCTGTGTCTTACAAGAGCTCCAAAATGAACTAACCCCTCACCTAAACACACTGTTCAAACTCATCCTTTCTACAGGCTACATACCCACAGAGTGGCACACAACAACAGTTATCCCACTCCACAAAGCTGGCGCCACAACAGACCCCAGGAACTATCACCCTATAAGCCTGACTAACCTGGTCTGCAAGGCTATGGGGCACATCATCATGGAACTCATTAACAGAGACATTGGGAACTTCCAAGCTTTGGACCCAACCCAGTTTGGCTTTGTTAAGACAGATCATGTCTCCTAAACCTGGTGGACTTCTTTGAGACAGTTACCAAGGCATTAGATGAGGGTAAGGAGGTCCACACAGCCTACCTAGACCTCGCAATGGCTTTCAACGCCATTCCCCATTCTGGTATTATAGACAAACTCACCAACCTGAACATTTACCCCTACATCACGAGATGGGTTGTAAATTGGCTCATGGACAGAACCCACACTAGAATCTAGGTCCGACTCTAAACCGGTTACAAGTGGCATCCCCCAGGGCTCAGTTCTAGGACCCCTCCTGTTCGGTATATACTTCTCAGAGGTACAATCAAGCACAGGAGGACTTTGGCTGACCAAGTTTGCAGACAACTTCAAACTAGGGGCCATAATTGTCTCTCTGGCTGATACAGACACCCTCCAGAAGGGTCTCACTGAGACAGATACTTGGTGTCAAAATCATGGCCTCAAGCTGAATGCCAAAAAGTGCACAGTCATCCCCGTTGGAAAAAAACAAAGTACCTGTGAATTACCACAGAGGTGGTAGTCCTCTAAATACAGAAAAGGTAATAAGGGATCTGGGGACTCAAGTAGATAGCAATCTCTCCTTTGATAATCATATTGCCAATGTGGTTAGAAAATCCTTCTACATGGCCCACCTAATCTCAAAAGGGTTCGCATCCAGAATAAAGGAGGTTATTGTAGCTCTCTACTCATCACTTATTAGACCCATTATAGAATACAATGCCCCATTTGGGATGTACCTTACAAGACACCTGCAACAGCTGGAAAGACCACAAAAGTACCTCACCATGAGGATTACTGGCCTCAAACATATGACCTATGCAGCCCAACTAAAGAAACTCCAGCTGTACTCGGTTGCATACCACTTACTCAGAGGTGATCTCTGCTTGACATACAAGGCCATGTCCAATCCAGAATTGATGGATATGCTCCACCTAAAAAAAAAACAAATCACTGAGAGCCACATGCTCTAGGGATATAACCCTTACCACAACGATAAATAGGATATGCTGGAGGGATAGATTCCTGACCCAGAGACTTCTCATGCTTTGGAACAAGATTCCAATATACATCAAGCAGAGCCCCTCACTAGCACTCTTCAAGAAAAACCTTGACGGGTGGATGGGAAACAGAAAATGTACCCTGGGGATCACTGCAGTGGCTCTGCTGGACAGAGGCACAGGAAACTAATGGCTCTGCTGGTCAGAGACACAGGGAACTAATCTAAGGGGATGGCGAAAGCTAACACACTCTGGCTAGGCTTATAAATGCCCTTGGGCAGATAGCCTAGTACTTACCTATGAACCTATGAACATCTACTACAGTCTGTACAAAGGCCAAGGTACGTATTTGCAATACACATACTGTCAACAATCACCATAAGTACATAGACCTCACTACTGTACACACAACCACAGAATGCGCAGGCTAATTTCTCAAATATAACCCCTACTATACATAACATGTCTAGCAGTCTGATATGTCACTGGCTTGTTATCAGGTATGATGTCAATAAATAATGGTGTACAGAACATATGCACCTGTTACTGCATGATATATGTACAAAGGTTGACAGACCTGTGGCTGGAGGCACAAACACAGGGCCAATATTGACATGTTGCTGTGATAACCTCATACATGTACTGTTGTAACAAGGTTTGTTGTGACATATGTCCTATGAGAGATATGAAGTCAGTAACTGTCATGGCTGTCACCATGTACTGACTGCAATCCTCAGACTATGCTTCTGCAGTTCTAAGATAGGTAATCTGTGCGTAACACAGGACACATAAGACTCCAAACACTGGCCAGTCTGCAGATAACCCTACAGGTGGGAGTTTCCTCAAACACATAACACTGTCATGACAGGTATTAAATCATGTAGACCAGCCATATCCACACAAACCCTGTTAAACTAACATCATTCCAAATGCCGAAGAGCAACACTTACATTCTGCAGTCATGTCTGGAACATCCCCCTCCTGTTTGTTGGCCTGCCTCCACAGTGTATGTTGTTAGAGGTGTATCCCACTCCCATCTGTGATGCTGTTTAGCAAACACTGACATGAAGTCCTGCTTACAGTGAATGAAAAGTGCCAACACCCACATGATATTCCTAGTTATAGGAGTGGGTTTCCATGCAATTGGCTATGGAAATGTTACCACAGTTGTTCCACATGCAATCAGCTAGTGGGGGACTGCAATTTGTGCAGAGGCCATCAGTTACAAAACACAAGCTGCTGCCTAAGCAAAGCAGGTGTACTTCTCCACATCTACCAGAGAGGGGGTGAGAGAGACAGGCAGAGACAAAGTAAGACAGGGAGGGGGTGGGAAAGTAAAACCTAAGCATGTTTGTGTCACACACTTACCAGTATGGGGTTTCTAACCTCTGCCTTACTATGTATTGCTATCACATGTCTATGCAGTTATTGCATGTGCCACAGAGCTTGCATGTTGGGGAGCTGTCCAAAGGTATGCTTAACGGTGAGTGACATCAGCAACAGTGATAAAGGAGGGACAAGGCAGGTGTAGTAAACATGCCTGTCCAAAAGAACAGGTGTCAAGGTTGACAGAGCCACACTCTCTCAGGGACTCACACACATTATCACAGTTGGCAGGGTCAGCATTAGAGTTCCTAACTGGCTGGGTTGCCACAATACAGTAATACACAGGTATCACATGCACCACAGGGGTTATCAGGATGATATATGGGCAAAGGGTATATCAAGGTGTCTGACATCAGAAGGCATGCTTCAGTAGGCCAATGGGAGGTGTAGTGAGTGTGAATGGCATCCAAATCATTATACTCCACACACACACACACACACACACACACACACACACACACACACACACACACACACACACACAGGTTTGCCAGTACTGACATGCATGGGTGCATGCTTCACAAGTGCGTAGTGGGTGACTGTGCCAGAAGTTGTACAACGCTAGGTAAATGGTATACTTTGGCATCAGGCCACATGAGAATGGTCTGCAGTGTGGCTCAGGGGTGTAGTATCTGGATTGGCCCACACAGGTGGGTATTGTAATCACCATCCAGTCATCTGGGTTACTATTGTGGGTGGCCAGTGCTGTACAATGCTTGCCATGTATGTGTTCCATATTCCATAATACAGATGGTGTCTGGGATGTGCACACGTCCCACATACATGTTCTGTGACATGTGGAAGTGTACCTGGGGCATTTGGGACATGTTGTGTAGACAGATTATCAGGTTTGCCATTCCTGACCTCATGTGGTGAGAACTGGCAATGGACACCAGGTTGACCCTGCACCTACACTGATAGTATGATACAGGTATTCCTTGGTGTCAGTGGCATCTGTCATTACAGGGCATGTGTATAAGGCATGGTATGTCCTTTGTGGGTTACATTTGCTGGCTCTACGGTTGTTATAGGCATCCAGTGGGGAACATATCAAAGGAGCAATGTATGCAATAATTTCCCTATTGTATGGATGGGACAGGGTGCCATGTCCTCTGTAGTCCACTGCAATCACACCATGGTTACTATCTGTGGGCAATATGCAGGGAACTACCAACATAGTGGTTGTTGACTAGCCGAGTGTGTTTATGTATGAGACATGGGTGGAGAGTGTTCTCTGGGTAATACAAGGATTGCCTATATTGCTCCTCAAGCCATGATGTCACATGTAGTGGTATGGATTGTCTACCCCAACCTCTCTGCTGTTATCCTTGTATGGTGGACATTGTGACATATAATAGGCCCACCATATAAGAAATTTGCAAAACCCGCTCCACAATGAGGCCTGTTATTACACATTTACAGCTACCTCCACACAGGATACGTATGACACACACCAAGTCTCACAGTTGCCATGTCCAAGATAAAAGCACCTACCTAACTAGTACATCACACTACAGCATTATGCAGTTATAGAATGTGCCATGGAACTTACTGGGCACTCTTTCCACAAAAGGTGTATTTGAAAGTCAATGACATCAGCAGGCTTGCCAAAGTAGGGCAATGGAAGTTGTAGTGACTGTGAATGGCCTCAAAATCATTGATCCCTACACAGACAAATACACACACACAAAGATTTTGCAGCTGCCATGTCTGGGATTTGAACATCTCCCTAACTAGTACATCACACTACATCATTACACCAGTTTTAGCATGTGCCACAGGGATTAATGAAATATTCTTTCCTCAAAGGTGTATTTCTCAGTGAATGACATCAGCAGCCCTGACAAAGTAGGGCATTTGAAATTGTAGTGAGTGTGAATGGCCTCAAAAGCATTGATCCCTACACAAATGCACACACACACACACACACACACACACACACACACACACACACACACACACACACACACACAGATGCACAGTTACCATGTCTGAGATTAGAAATCCTACCTAACCAGTACATCAAACTATAGAATTACACAGTTATAGCACATGCCATGAAGCTTACTGGGCTACTTCTTCCCAAAAGGTGTATTTCAAAGTGAATTAAATCAGCAGCCCTGCCAAAGTAGGGCATTTGAAATTGTAGTGAGTGTGAATGGCCTCAAAAGTATAGTTCCCTACACACACACACACACACACACACACACACACAGTTGCCATGTCTGGGATTAGAACTCCTACCTAACAAGTACATCACACTACAGCATTATGCAGTAATAGCACATGCCACAGACTTTATTGGGCTACTTTTTCCCCAAAGGTGTATTTCAAAGTGAATGATATCAGCAGCCCTGCCAAAGTAGGGCATTTGAAATTGTAGTGAGTGTGACTGACCTCAAAAGCATTGCTCCCTACACAGACACACACACACACACACACACACACACACACACACACACACACACACACACACACACACACAGTTGCCATGTCTGGGATTAGAACTACTACCTAACCAGTACATTATACTATAGCATTACCCAGTTATAGCACATGCCGCTGAGGTTATAGGGCTACACCTTCCCCAAAGGTGTATTTAAAGGTGAATACATCAGCAGGCTTGCCATACTAGGGCAATGGGGAGTTCAGTGTGTGTGCATGGGCCATAACCTATTCATCTGGAAGCAGACATACAACACTCAGGCACACACAGGTTTATATTTCATAGGTACATGTATACAGCTGCTAGATGACTACTGACTTGTACAGTCATGTTACACAGCTATCAAAAGCACCACAGACACTATAGTGCTAAGGGATACCAGAGGCAGATGTCTACATGATTGACATTTGCACATCATGTTGTTTTAGCCAATTGGATGGGCACTGGGTGGGACAGGCCTCATGATGGGAGGCTCGTTGTCACTATCTGTCAGTCTCCTCCGCACATGTGGCCTATTATAGTGTGTTGTCCTTGGATATATGTGTGTATTCCTACCCAATGTGTGTTGAAAGCATGACTAGTTTCTACTGAGGAGTGTGTGCACAAACATCTGTGACTTTCAGATATTTATAGTCCACTGTTGTTATCTGACATGGGCTTCATAAGTGTGGGGCATGCCATATGATCTTCTGTATGGAATGTGTGAATCCATTCCAGGTAGGTTGTATTCCAGTGCAGGCTTTTGTGTTCTACACCTACAGCTAGCAACCTGTTTCTGCAGGTTATCTGTAGATCGGTTGACAATATGGGGTCAGAATGGGCAAATGATAGTGGGGTTACTGTAGGTAATTGCGTCTGTGCTGCTTCTACTACATGGTCTTGGTGTTAGCAGAGATATTCATACATATGTACTGTTTTACACTGTGATGTTTTATGTCATCAAGTACTGTCAGATATACATATTTGCTTGCAGCAATGTCCTGGGGAACACAGGGTGAATGCAGCTGTGTCCAGTATTGTGGTCAGCAGCCTACATATTCTTGCACAATCATACCATTCTGGAGGGGAAGCTGCAGGCACTTGCTGATGGATCTGTGTAAATGGTTCAGCACATTGGTACAGTGGTGGCTGAGGATCCCATTCTTTTACATGCATCAATGTGACAACAATATGGCTATATCATGCTGTGGCCATACCTCACAGCTGTACAGTTTCACACAGGCTACCCAGAGGCAGGGGTCATAATTCTGGACATTACTCCTTCACATTGTGGTTTACAAGCAGGTTTGTAGCCACCCATTCCTGTATTTGCGGGCAGGGATAGCATGTGCATATGGCTGAATTTCAGACTTCACATTCTCCATGCGGTCCATGGTCCTACCCCCCCTCTATTATTCTATCCTGTTCCAAACATTATGCAAACATTATCTGATAAGTTTCCTACAGTTATCACCTCATCCCAGCAGTAATTTGGTGCTGGTCCACAGTTCATGCAGTAGGACATGGTGAACATGTTACTGGCATTTGTCCACATGGTGTTACATTTGGGTTCTGTGGACTATGTTATGTTGTTATTTGGGAGTCCATGACATAACATACATTGGCAGCACGGGTGAGACAGGCCTTTGGCAGAGGACTGTAGGCCATTTGGTAGTGATGCAGGCCAGCTGTAGCAGGCTGCTGCATTGCTTCACTCCTACAGTCCTAGACTGCAAGACACTATATTCCCCTGGGGTGACAGGGTAGGTTTGCAAGGTGATAATGCCAATATTTTGTCATCATTGATCCAGTGGTCTGGATGCTGGCAGGGTGCTGCTTACAGCTATGGACACACCTGCATGGGACACCTGTTCTGCATGCTGCATTCTTTGGTTATTGCCATACAGAGGTGGGGGTCATATTGTACTCATTCCCAACAGCAGAGTTAAGACCAGAGAGGTACCTCTGGGTGATGGTGTGGTGAGCTGAGTGCATGTGTGCTATGGACACTACTTGCATCTGACTTATAGATATGCATGGGGCATTCCACTTATGCTGGCTTGTGCAGGGACACCAGCAGTTTCTCAATACTTCATACCTGTGACCTTTGTAGTCTGCCGCCAGTGTTTGGCCAGACAACATCGGTATTCCATACTACAAACCCAACCAATGTGATGCTAACCTGTATGTACAATTCCAAAGGTGTGTCCATTTGACAGTAACATATTATACACTGTCTGTCTGGGGTACTTCCACCATTGTAGTGTTTGTATGTCTGGGCCCACATTCATGCCATGTCCATCTTTCAGATGGTGACAGATATTACTTCCAAACATTTACTATGGCTTACTGCTGGAATGTGTTTTGCTGGGATGCATTGTTTTTGGCACTGCAGTTGTGAGAACTCTGCCCGGTCATCATCAGTACTGGCCAATGGCCACCAGGACAAACCTCACCATGCCTACATACTGACCAGTCTCATACAATATACAGCACACACCAACCTAACACACGCAACCCAGCATATTGTACACATGCTACAATCTATCCTGCTACTTTGGCTGGCTCAGGTAATCTGTGCTCCACTGTTATTATACCTACACATACATGTTGCTACATTTCTACTTACGATTGGGGGTGGGTGGGGTCACACCTGACACTTGTACACATTTGATATGACTGTTCTGGTATTTCAGGTACTCCATTTCATTCTGTATTCTGACCTATCATGCTGACTAGAGGCATATCAGTGTAATACAGGTCTTGGGTTTGATTGACCTACATTTCAATTTCAGACTTCTTACCCTTAAGAACTAACATTCCACTGCCTGACCTGTTGTAGTCCTGTCTGTGTAGGTCTGGAGGGGGGGATGTTTTCCATAGCCATCAATCAGGGGGCTTAGCACAGTCTTTGTTTGTGTTTGTCTATGCCTGTCCTGCTGGCTAAGACTGTTGTTGGGTATGTGAGCCTCCCTGACTGGCATGTGCGTGTCCTATGGACACACATGTGGCCCATCACATTTTCTACAGTGAGTTTGCCACCTTGTCTAGTACTGGCTACTATGGTGACACCAGTAATTGTTACAGATTTCATGCTGCCACCATAGGTGTCTACTATCTGCTGGCATCCCATTCAGCCACCTGATTCCCTTACATGCTCGCATCCATACCATAGATTCAAGCAACAAAACATACTACTCCATTCAGCAATTAATAGGGAGAGTGACTTACCTTGTGCTTTGCCAGTATTGAGGATGGTGCTGGAGGGTTAACTATGTTGGGTGCACATAGTACACTCCCTATAAATGGTTAAACACAGGTAGTGTCATGTTTGGCATCCTTTTTACTGTATGTGCGAGTCAGAGAGAGGTGTCATTCCATGGGTTCCTACCGTGTCAGTGTATGTGCTATGCGTTGCCTCTTTTCCATGGCCTGGGTATACTTGGCATGCCTCCTTCTGCCTACTGGGGCAGGCTCAGGTTTTTCCTCCTCCAAGTCACTCTGTGCCTGTGCAACCCTTGGTAATGGTGGGGGGCTGTGTGGCCCTGCACCATGCTGTTCCTGCTGCAGCTGTTTCCAGGGGATCATATTGTGTAGCATGGCACATATGATGACAATTTGGGTACATGTAACTGGTGAGTACTGCAAGGCTCCAGCAGATATGTCCGGGCACTGGAACTGTGACTTGAGCATCCCAAACACATGCTCTATTATGATTCTGGTCTGTGTGTGTGCCCCATTATGGAGTTCTTGTTCAGGTGTGTGTGCATTTCTGATGGGTGTCATCAGCTACGGCTCCAGTACATAACCAGCATCCCCCACTATGGCGCTGTAAGGGTTGTCCCCAATGGCAAATCTCTGTTACAGCTGCATCATATGCCAGATATGGGAGCTGTGATAGCTTCCAGGGCAGCCAGCACACAATATTCATTATAATGCTCTGGGCATCGCACACAACCTGGCAGTTGATGGAGGGAAAGCCCTTGCGGTTGATGTAGACCCTACCACGCTTGCCGGGTGGTGCTTTGATGCATATGTGCATGCACTCTATAGCACCCACTACCTCAGGGTATTTGGCTATTTGGTGGAAGAGACACATATTGCTGGTCAATGGCTCACAGCTATTGAGGAAATATACATGCTCACCAGCATGTGCTGACATAGAATTCAGGAACTGGTGGAGTACCCTGGATGCTGATGCCTGTGAGATCCCCATGATATCCACAGTTGGCCTTTGGAAGGTACCTGTGGCTAGTATTCATAGGCCTACACATACCTTGGTATCCACTGGGATGGGTTCCCCTCTGTTGGTTCTGTGTGTGAGGTGTGGCCACCACAGCTCATCAATTTGCTGTAGGAAGTCCCTATCCACCCTATGCCCAGTGGGGTAGAGTTTGTGGGAAAAAAAAGAGAGAAAGGTGTTAGCATAGTTTATAGCAGTGTGCTGGGCTGGGCTGCTGCCTGTGTAATTGGCTGATTCTGATACATTTCACCTGCCAGCTGTGCTAGTTCTCCTTGATTACCTTCCTACTGCTGTTTTTCCTTCCCATTCCCTTCCTGTTTAAGCCCCAAGGTGCGCTGCGCAAACACAGGGCTCAGATGTGCACAGAGCTGCTATTTCCTGGTTTGCTTTTTTTTCCCTTTAAAACATGGTGCTCGGCACGCACACCCACTTAGACAATGTAATGAATGTTTGGCAGCTTCAGAAACACCCCGTTGCTTAGCTCTGCTAATCTAAGGGCAAACCCAAGCCACAGGGCTCCAATAAGCTTACAGTATGCCTGACACACCCTTCTATGATGTCACCTAGCTCTTAGGCTTTCACCATGGTCTTCCTGCACCTACACAGTTGGGGGCAGGCTAGCCATGAGGGGGAATCTGGGATTCAGTATCATTCCCCTCATTTGCATAGGATTGCCAGCTAATGCCTAGTTACAAGTCTGACACTGAGCCTTCCCCCTTAGCAACCACTATTCACTGGCCATGTTGTCTTCTGCCTGCCATTGAGTATAATGGCAAAATTGTGATTTTGGATAGAATGCTTATTTCACGTTTTTATTTCTATTTTCAGGTCGATCCCATTTGCATGCCGCTGCTCTACACTTAAACAGCCGAAATCAGCCAAAAAAAAAGGTTTTTTTTTTTTTGCAACTGTTTTCCATGCCAATGGCCATATATTTGTCCATTGGCATGTTTTACACATTATATACACCCCTTATTTTGAGCTGTCATGGCTCCGTTTTGTAGTTTGCAGAAATGTACTCAATTACAAACTGAGTACATTTCTGCAGATTGCACTAGTCTTGCACGGCCGGCTGCCAGCTTCCTGGATAACAAATTCACCTCATTTGCATAGTTTTCTCCTGCAAATGGGGTAATTTACATACAGGAGCTGTGTCCATGCAGGAATAGTGCAGGAATGCTCGTGCACGTCCCGGGAGCTTATTCCTGGATTGCACGGCAGCCATCTTGCCTGCAGCAGCTCTTGTAATATTCCTGCATGCCATGCAGAGCTTGCTGAATCCTGGGGACTGTGTACTTCTGTATGTTGGGCTGTATATAAAATGGTTGTGTTTCACTTGCTAATTATTTTTAAGCACTATTATTATTTTTTTATATCGTTTGATGTAAAATGCTTCCTCCAACACCATTAACATAGACTACAGCAAGTATGAAACATTAGGCAGAGGAACTATTTTACATCAAAAATATATTAAAAAAATAAAATAGTACTTAAAAAATACATAAGTAAGTAAAACACAACATTTTACAGAGTGCCCATTGACTAAGTGCAATAATGCCATCCAGGGTGGGTGTTAATGTGTAATTATTGCCCTTCCAGGGGTGTATAGGACCTCCGCCTGTGGTGTCGGGCCTCACAACAACCCTGGGCAAGCATTAATTATACATTAACACACACCCTGTCAGGCATTATTGCTTGCTTGTGGAATGTATTATCTATTATCAAACAGTTTTTGTTTAAAAGGTGATACTTAGGTGAACAAATACTGGGGATAGTAATGTGGGCTGCAATGACCCTAAGTCTTTCAAACATAGTTCTTGTTTTTTTGGGGAACAACATTACCAGGATAAAATTGCATTTTTCCCAATGTATTAATACATAGAGGATTTAATTTGTTGATGATATATTTTCTATGGGCAAGAAGTGAATCTGGTTTAAATGCTTCTATTAATTTGTGAATGATAGTGCGATTCTTGTTCTTTATAACTTATGTGAATATGGATTTTTTTTTCAAAATGTATTACATCATTAATTTAGAAAAACATGTCAGCATTAATGGATTGCTATAGTTTCATAGCATGCCCTGAAAATACTTGCATAAGATATAAATGAGGGTCGATATCATAGAATTTGAAACTTAAAAAAATGACAATGTACAAAGCATTTATATTTGGAGTTTCTGGGGATAAGTTTGCAAAAGAGCATATTGTGTTATCATAAATGAGATAGTTTTAGTGAAAATCAGGTGATGGATTATTTGATCAAAGAGAATAATAGCAACATTGATGGTAGTAGATGACATCCTGCAGTGTCTCATACCTGTTCAGTGGGTATTGGAGACAGAAAAGATGAAGCTAAAATAATTGTGGACAATAATTGTGTGTGCATTTAAAGTGGATGGCACAGTGGTATAGTGGTAGTGTTATCACCTCACAGCAAAAGGCTCTTTGGTTCAATTCTCGGCTGGGGTGCCTTCTGTGTGGAGTCTGCATGTCCTCCCTAAGTTTGTGTGGGTTTCCCCCCGCATTACAAAGACATGCATATGGAATATTTCTTCCTGGGCCTCCGCATCTGGAGTGTTTCTTCCTGGGCCTCTGCTGAAAATTGGCTTTGTTTCAAGTCGGACTTTCCCAGTTAACAAAAGTTAAATAAATTGCAGATTTTTTCAAACCATTACCAAGATATTGAAAAAGGTAGGTGATATTTCTTAATAAAATGAACACAAATATTTAAAATTTGTTTGACAATAATAAGCATGAAAGAGTGAAAGTGGGATGCAAAGGACATTTTAAATATATGTCAAGTAAAATGTAGATGGGGTAGAAAGAGATTTTAGGGGTTAATTAGTTGAAGGTGGTATGAATGCTGGTATAAATTTTAAATTTGGTAGTAAAGCAGAAAGTGCCGATAAGTATATTATGAACATGAATTAAATTGTATGTTTATTAAATATTTATGTTTTTTGTTATAGTATATTTGTTTTAGCCATGTGATTTTTTGTAGACATTTTATAACAAGCGTGTTATGATTCTGTCGCTACAGTCTGATAAAATCTTTATTTTTCTATTTCTTCAGTCTGATAAAAATCTTGTGAAATTTCAATAGACAAAAACATGTACTGTTAGTGATTTCCTCTTATTTCTTTTACCAGTAAAGTCGGTGGTTATAATTTTCATCACATTTTATATATATCCACTTCTTTTGTTGTATGAAAGTGGTACCTAACATTGTATTTATGGAAAGAAATAGATGAATTGTTAGAGTTTGGCGGATTGCCATAAAAAGGTAGAGTGAATATGATTTAATTAATGATGGCAACGCAAATAATGTGCAGCATTTTCCATTTTATTACAATATATCAAATAATAGCTTTAAAAAATTAATAGTTAAACAGAATAGATAGCAATAATAAGTATCAACAAAGTGAATGACTTTATAGGCCAGATTCCTTGAAGTTCATAGAATCTGACGCATTACACCAATATCATTACTAAAGTTTTGGGTAACAGTTTAATATGTAAATGGGCCACAGTGAATTCTGAATATCTTGGTGCACAAAAGATTATCTCATTTATAATGAAGCTCTGAACATTACCAGCAAGTAATCTGTAATTAATGAAAACTCACAGTGAAAACATGATATAAGAATCTCACAATTCAAGCATCCAGACAGTCTTAAATACATATCTATAAAAGAATCTCTCCAGTAAGCTTAAGGACAACAACAGAATATCACCTTAACTCCAGTAGTATAAAAATTTGCTCATTCTCACTTAAGGATTCAGAAGGAATCCATACATTTTTCAATAAAAGGTGAATGAAGGTGAAAGGCAATCTTGGCCACATTGCCACAGCTAATATTAGCTAACAGCTAACAGTAGGTACGGGACTTGTGTGAGGGACACTAGTAAAGAACACAGCCAAGGAAACTGGGAAATAGAAAAGAAGATGTGGAGTGTGGTTGAAGAAGAGGGATAATGGAATAGAAAGCCAGAGGGAAAGTCAAAAGGCCATGGGCATTTTTTTTTTTTGTGGGAATAGGCATCATTTTTTTTTTTAAGAACAGAATGGAAAAGTAAAGATAGGGAAAGAGGAAGGGAAGTCCGTCTCAGCAGGTATATCCATAAAACTGCTATCACAACACATGACAGACAAAGGTTGGAAAAAAAAGGACAGGTAAGTTACACAGATGTCACACTGCACAACACAGGAAATACAGAACTGGCAAATAACAGCCATGGTGAAATGCAAAACAAAAACATATCTACCCACACACTATCAAGTTACAACATGTTAAAGACTGTATGACAATCATACCTGAATGTGTATGACCAATGATAGATGTATGTTGAATGGTAATAAATAAGGAAAACAGTACACATTAGATAAAGAAACACATATCCAAGAGGTCTGTCAGCAGTGCAAATGTAGGCCAAGTAACATCTCAGATGAGCACATGCAGATCTAAGAATGCTAGATAACTCCAACAGAAGACAGAACTGAACCTACAACCATGTATGCCAAAAGTAAACAACCAAGCATAGCGCCAGTATTGCAGCAAACCAAAAAATATTGCAGATGTACACAACCCAAACAAAAGTGTAATGGAATGCATATATGTTATGCACATATGCCATATCAAAGGCAGCACACAGGTGTAGGCATTTTATATATATATATATATATATATATATATATATATATATATATATATATATATGACTGTCAGTGGTCTAAATGGAACATGCTTGAAAACAATGTCACTACACATACACACACCAATTACATGTAGAAATAATTGAAACAATATAATACTACAGCTTAAAAATTGTATCCAGTTGTGCACATGGATTTCAACAATGTACACTGGTTAGCACGCAAGCATAATGAGAACAAGGATGTATTGAAAGCAGAAGCCAGTGACTTGTGTGCAAATGTCCTGCATCCATAAAATGGGCATACTTGGCACATATTCACAATGTCAACAATGTAATGCATGACAATGGTCAATAACTGCAACAAAGGCAAACAGATCTACATGATATAATAAGGAAATATAAAGGTGGAAGTGTGTTGAGCAACATGGGCCCACATCAGGGAAAGGAAATAAACAAGGAAAGTTTACACATTGCAAATGCATGTGTACAGCAAACAGGATGCTGCCGAAACCAACACAAAATACATTCAAGCAAATGTTAAATGTATGTCACATGGGTAAACTGACTGCTGATGTTGACAGAAGTGGACATGTAGAAATCGGGTCTATCTTAGAACACCGAACATTCAAAATGTCGAGTGTTCTAATATCGAACCCTAGGAATCGAAAATTGAAAGCATCAAACATTCAGAACAGCAAATTTTTTCCTAGGGAAAAAATTTGCTGTTCCAAAACACATACACACAACACAAGCAAACCAAACAAACAGCAATCCACACACATACACCTAAACTCTTACACCTAACCCTACATTAAACTATACATACACCACTAACTTTCCACTTACCTTAACCCAAACCCTAACCCTAAGGTCCATCACAATCGCACAGTCACCTCACCCGCACCCTAACCCTAACTCACCTAACCTGCCTAACCCACCCTAACTCTCACGTCCACACAATCACACACTTACCTGAACCCGACCCGTAACTTTTCACCACAGTGCTGAAAATACCGAAGCAACAGAAACAGACAACCAAATTCTTTCTCTAGGAAAACATTTGGTTTTCTGTTTCTTTGATATTTTCAGTGTTTGCTGAAAATGGGTTGATATTAGAACACTCTAAATTTTGAACGTTTGGTGTTCTAATATAGACCCTAGAAATCACACACACACATTAATGTGCAATCATGTAACATCAACAGGCAAGCTAAGAATTTCAATCACATACATATGTCTTGTCATGCCAATGTTGAATAAACAACCTCATGTGTATGTCATAGACCCTGCTTATTATTGAGCACAGGACACTCTTTTGAGCATCATTATCACATGTAAAAGATATTGTGTCAGTGTGGATCCGGCCACAAGCACAGACATGTCCAATCATTGGTTAGTGTGTACAACTATTGGCATAAGGTGTGAATCTATGTGACTATGTTGTGTACAAGAAAATATAATATAGATCAAATATGGAATAGTGTCCTGTTTCAGAATAAATTATCCTTACCATAGTGTATACAATAAAGCTACATTGGCATGTGATGCAGTCAGAAAAGGAGGATTGCCTGTAGGTATGTCATACCTGGATATGACCCCACATGGCATCAGCATTGCCACTACATGGCACACAACACCATATTATGGAAGTGGAAAAGCATGACAATTGTCATCCACACAAAATGGGAAATGCCATGTCCTTATTTTGTACCTACATAACATGGCAAAAAACAAATATGAACAGTACGTAGTGCTGGACTATGGACAACATCTGTTTTCTGTCAGTTTTCCTCAATAAAACACATGTTTACAAACTAATTGTTACAACACTAGCTGCAGGTTAACTGCCACAATGCGTGGGCAGCTGAATGTGTAATAAAAGTGCAATGTCTGTGTCATGAGTGTCTTCATGGGGATGTAGCTTACTGTGTCATAAGTGTCTTCATGGGGATGTAGCAACATGGTTTGCATCTTTGAGGTCTTGAGTTCAATCCTTATCATCTCCAGAGAAATTCATTTCTATGGGGATTGGGTGTTGGCATAATAATGAAGGTGTTTGCCTCACATTCAAGAGATACAGGGTTTGATCCTCACTAAGGGAAAATTGGCTAGGCTTAAATGGTCCACAATGGCAGCTAGCCTATTATATACCTATGAACCTATCCACACATTGAAGCATAATTAAATGTCACATGACATAACACATAAGCATGGTAGCTACACAATATATATGCACAACAGTACATATACAGTCCAATCAATGTATGTCAATGGATGTCAATCAGCATGTTTGCAGCATACCATCGTTGAAGCACACAGACAATATATACAGACCAGATGGACCAGGCTGATTGGAGTGGGCCTCACAATCTATCTCCTTAAATGAGTCATCCATAGCCCATTCCATATCCTGGAAGAATGTCCCCAGCATGTCCCTCATCTGTGTTCAAAACACATTGGTCACAGCCTCCTGGATATTGCTCCAATAATCATCCCACTCTGGTCCTAATGTCATCTCCTCCATGATGCAACAGGCATGATGGCAAAGGCAGGTGCTTAAATTGAAACTGATATGCACATCTATAGTCTAACATATTTAATTAATATCCAACCACTTGTGAGTTCTGCAAATACAAATATGAACTGAAGGTGTAGTAGCACCCATTGGAGTTATTTAAAACACAGTTCAATTTGAAATGTTGCAAACATTAGCTAGTAGCATAAGTATAATCAACACATTTGCTATGTCTCCTAATGCATACAATAACCTCCCTAGTTCACTTTCTCTGTAGTTATGGACACGTCTGATAACAGAGCATATCAGGGAGAATGTACCCATCACCAATGCAAGCAGTTCAATCAAGGCTCTGCAATGGTGTGCATACCACAACTTGCGAGTGAAAATCATTACATCACATGGACATTTAAATACTGGCCAAAATGAAGCATGCCAAGCACATGCAAAGCTAGCACATGTAAAATTTTTGGCATTTAAATGGAATCATAAATGACACTGACTCCTGACACATTAACATGACTGGAATTTGACAAAATAAAACCTTGTAAATGTCAAGATATTGTTATTGGGACCTGCACAATTTAATAATTTTGCCTCAGTAAATTGTTCATCTGAATGTCTGTCAGCGTGTCATTATTCCCTTTCTTTTTCCCTAGCATGTCTTCTCTGAGCAGATATGTTTATGTAAAATGTAGTCCTGGCATGTAATGAGTGATATGAACAGCCACCAAGTGACACTGTTAAAATGAAGGCACTTATTATATGACATTTTTGTTGAAACTAGGCAAGCTGTATGGCAAACATTTGAATGAGGCAGCATAGTGATTAGCTAAACCCACATCCACACAATGAATACAACAGTAGCAAATACTTAAACTGTTCAGTCATCACAGGCTGTGACACATCAGGTTCTACTACATGTTGTTCAAACAGTATTGTACTTGCACAACTATATGCATGACTTAGCTACAGTTATTAGCAAACAGTAGTCTGCAAAATGCAAACATCCTGATGATGTTTGCTGATTATGAAATGTTGCAAAGGAATGCCTATCTGCAAAGACATCCATACACACAAGATACAAGTATGTTGCAACAAAAACACCCACATTGTTTTAGGCAGATGCAATACCAATGTTGAACAAAAGGGTGTGCCAAATAGTCTGCAAACCACAGTGTGAACACTGACACAACAGGCACCCATTCAGTCTGTGAATAGACAGACTACGTACAACAAATTGTTTACTGTGAAAACGCATCCTCACATACAAGTATGCCAGCCCATGGATTGTAAGCAGGAATCAATACACTACAACACTGTGTGTAAAACATCTACCTTAAAGTATGTGTGACAGATACACAGACCTGACTGTCATTTAGGCTGTGGCTTTTATTTCAAACACTATCTGCATAAAACATGGCCTGATGCAAAATGGCATTTCCATATATTTTGATTGAAACAGACTGTTAAGCACAGGTATACTGTGATTATTACACTCACCTTACTGATGCTTGATGGGTGTTCAGGCATTTAAGCAATACACACAGTAATGTAAAAAATACAAGCTTGTAACAAGGATCAGATGCATTTAACTAAACAGAAAAATTAACCACCATAATGTTTGTTGGGTTAATATAGTTTGATTACTTTTATATGAATGCAAATGTGCCTATGTCTCAAGTGATAATTGAATAAAGGTGTTTTAGAAAAAAAAATATCTCCATGCCCTACATTTCAAATGTAACTCTGAACTTCTGACTCTCTGAAAAGATAAGGATGAGGTAGTTGTTGAAGTGAGTTACAAAACAACACCTGATAGCACTTTTGAAAGTAATACCATATAGTAGAAAACTTTGTCATACAAATAACAGTCTGCAACAAGCTTCATTAAACCTGCATTTATGACCATATTCATTGGAATTCAGTGATTAAAACTTAATAAGTTGTAACCATGTACAAAATAAATGTTAATATCAATAATCAGTTCTGTAAAGAATAAGAAGATTTTAGTATGTGTGAAATAATTCAAGATAAAAACTTAATGATATATTTCCTCTATGTAAAATAAACCAAGACGACAATTTAATGGCATGTTTCCCCTCTGTGGAGTTGAACCCACAGCATGCCAAAATATTGGCATGCTGGATAATTTCCTTACAGAGCAAACTAATAGACAGCACATGTTTCTTTTTAACATACAGGTACTGCTTGTGTTGATTCATATTCTTGTGGCTAATGGTTGCATACAGAAACCCTCAACAGTTATTGGCCATTAAAACTTAAAGAAATAACAGCAATTAACTCATAGTAGAAAACATATCTTTAGTCAGTCAGACAGGCATTCCTGTTGCCTTAAACAAATGGGACTGTATTAAAAATGCTAGCTTTATTAAGCGGAATGAAGTAAAGAAGCTATTTATGAGTCACTATTTAGCTATATACTGCTAGATTAGGGATACTGTCGTACTATAATGGATAACTAAGAAATGGGTAGTCATCAGTGGCCAAGGTGCTATAGCCGTCAGTAACAAAAGAGTAATGTGGATGTGTGAAATGATGTTGCTATATTTTGGAAAACAAATGTGCATCTACAAAGTTCTGAATTATGCATATTATAATTATTATTAAATAGTACCCATACTGATATGGAGAACAATCAACCTGTCTACTCAATTATCCAGATGAGCTAATTGTCAGAAAAGCTTATTAGTGGTTATAAAAGCCATCTATCTTCTGTCTTTGGGAGACTGCTATATTTCTAAATTCTGTATGAATGCTCAGGTATACATAGGATAGTGACACATACTGTAGGGATCCACCAGCTGTCTCCGCACCTCAGCGATCCTTGGATAAATCTCCTCAGCGTCACTTAGATGCAGTTCTTCAGAGTGATGTTGAACTTACATTCCAGTCTGGCAGATCCTTGCACATCGCAGATGCTCCCTTGCATTCTGGTTCCAGATGTTGATCATTGTGAAGTTCTTTTGCCTGACTCTCATCTGATATTCCACTACAGCACAGATTTTCAGCATCTGTGTGGTCTTCTCCTTGGTCCAGTTAGGTACAAGGTAGCCTCCTGGAAGTAGCCATCATGATACTCCAATGGAAAATTGATTTGAAATTTAAAAGTTAGAAAATGCTCACTGAGATCCCACGTAGTTTGGAACTATCAGTGGTCTGATCTATATATGTATCAGAATCAATATTTTACAGTGGCGCTTATGTCATGTTATCAGATCAATGGAAGATAACAGGCACGTGCCACACATTATACTGTTTATCGATACCTAGTGGGTACTTGTGTGGATCATCTGCCCATTACACTGAGTTTTGGTTAATGCAGTGAATTTTTACAACTTATACTCCACAGGAAGAAAAAGCACAGCGTCTCAGTTCGAGTGGCTGAAGATGAAAATGCCACAGTAAATACAATGTCTCTAAATAAATCCACAAAATTCCGAGGCCAGTAAACACTCCAAATGTAATATTTATTACAGAACAAACAACCTGCGTCGACCTAGGTTTCGTCAGTAACCACTGACTTCTTCAGAACACAAGTTGAACAATACAAGAAAGCCGCTTAAATACTGCCCACAATTATTTAATTAATTAATACAACAGTGATTAAAAACCTAAATTGCATAATCGTTGTATCAATAAATTGACCTTGCCGTCCTATATATATAAATATAATAAAATAAGTAATTATACACAATTGAGCCTACATGCAAATGTGTTATTAATGTGCATCAAAACTAGATACATCATTTGCATCTCAAAAATATATAAAAATATAATGTGAAATAATATGCATATAAAAATTTTTTAAAACAGTTGGAATATGACACCAATAATAAATAAATAAATTATGTATATAGGTAAATAATATGATAAAATAATATTATATAATGACTACCTTCTAATAAACTCCCTATTATTTGATGTATGTTGATGTATGTATATATAAAACCAATAAAATCATTTAATCGTACATAATAGTTATTATAAAGATGAATAATATAACATAACAATCATACCTACATTGACTCATGTCTACTGCTGAAATACGATACATACATTTTATAATAATTTAATTTTTAATTTAATATTACTTGCCTTTAATGTTGTGCATTCTTAAAACAGGTTTTATACTTACAAATTCATTTAACCCAGGATGCTGGTGTGCATTTAACAAAATTTGCATCCTGAGTTCCAATATATCCAGGTTATATTTAGTGATCCTTCCTTGTGGATCTTGCATTAAATGAGACACTCCAAAAAACTTAAATTGATGATTTGTATATTTAACTATATGCCTAGTTAATGCATTGGTAAGCTTAAGATTTTTGATGTCCCCCAGATGTTCCTGTATTCGTTTCCTCAAATGTCTACACGTTTTACCGACATAAAAGGCATCACATTGTTGACAGACCGCAATATATATAACGTTAGCAGTGTAACAGTTAATGTGTTCATGAATCCTAACAGTATGTCTATTAACTGTCATTGTTGGACCCGTGTTCAACATATGTGTGCAAGTGGAACACCTGCCACATTTGAAATTACCTGGTATTTTGTTAGAATACCTGCCTACATTGAAGTTTATACTCTCAAAAATATCTTTTAGTGACATATCCTTTCTATAAATATATGTAATATCACCGTTAAACAAAGTACCCAAACAATTATCCAACTTTATCAATTTCCAATTTTTCTTAATTATGGTTTTGATGTTGTCCGATATGCCATTAAAAGTAGTAATAAAAAAAGGTATTGTGTTAACATTGTACCGTCCGACATGAGAATTGGTACCATCCACATTAATGTTTGTATGGTGTTTGCCATTCAATATGGCTTTATACACTCCGCTATGCCTTTTGTTTTCCACCTCTCTAGAGATGTTAATACAAAATTCTTCTGGATAGCCCCTGTTTGTAAATAAGGATATGATAAATCGTATCTCATTTTCAAAATCCACCTCATCACTGACCATTCTAGCCGCCCTCACCATCTGGCCTTTAACCACCGCCTTTTTTCTGATGGTGAGGGTGCCAGCTGTCAAAGTGTAAATAAGAATTAGAAAAAGTGGACTTTCTATAAATATTGGATTTTACCACCTTGTTGACTTTATCATATGTTAACCTTATGTCCAGATAGGTGATACTCTCCATACTAATCTCGTGTGTAAAATTCAAAAACCAAACGCTGTCGTTCATGTATTCCAAAAAGGCATTTAATTCTGGTAAATCCCCATTCCATATAATAAATAAGTCGTCCAGAAACCAACCGTAAAATTTAATATGTGTGTAGAATTGCGTGTTAAATAAGTAATTCAATTCCCAGTATGTCATTATAAAGTTTGCAAACATGGGGGCACATGCCGCCCCCATGGCCACTCCACTCACTTGGCGATAATAGGCACCTTCAAAGTACAAAAAGTTATTCTTCAACACTGTGTCCATTAGTTTTGTTAAAACATTGATCTTATTTTGGTCATATAAGTTGGTATAAAACAACTGTTCTTCCAACCACTCTAACCCCTAGAATGGTCAGTGATGGCATATCGGACAACATCAAAACCATAATTAAGAAAAATTGGAAATTGATAAAGTTGGATAATTGTTTGGGTACTTTGTTTAACGGTGATATTACATATATTTATAGAAAGGATATGTCACTAAAAGATATTTTTGAGAGTATAAACTTCAATGTAGGCAGGTATTCTAACAAAATACCAGGTAATTTCAAATGTGGCAGGTGTTCCACTTGCACATATATGTTGAACACGGGTCCAACAATGACAGTTAATAGACATACTGTTAGGATTCATGAACACATTAACTGTTACACTGCTAACGTTATATATATTGCGGTCTGTCAACAATGTGATGCCTTTTATGTCGGTAAAACGTGTAGACATTTGAGGAAACGAATACAGGAACACCTGGGGGACATCAAAAATCTTAAGCTTACCAATGCATTAACTAGGCATATAGTTAAATATACAAATCATCAATTTAAGTTTTTTGGTGTGTCTCATTTAATGCAAGATCCACAAGGAAGGATCACTAAATATAACCTGGATATATTGGAATTCAGGATGCAAATTTTGTTAAATGCACACCAGCATCCTGGGTTAAATGAATTTGTAAGTATAAAACCTGTTTTAAGAATGCACAACATTAAAGGCAAGTAATATTAAATTAAAAATTAAATTATTATAAAATGTATGTATCATATTTCAGCAGTAGACATGAGTCAATGTAGGTATGATTGTTATGTTATATTATTCATCTTTATAATAATTATTATGTACGATTAAATGATTTTATTGGTTTTATATATACATACATCAACATACATCAAATAATAGGGAGTTTATTAGAAGGTAGTCATTATATAATATTATTTTATCATATTATTTACCTATATACATAATTTATTTATTTATTATTGGTGTCATATTCCAACTGTTTTAAAAAATTTTTATATGTATATTATTTCACATTATATTTTTATATATTTTTGAGATGCAAATGATGTATCTAGTTTTGATGCACATTAATAACACATTTGCATGTAGGCTCAATTGTGTATAGTTACTTATTTTATTATATTTATATATATAGGACGGCAAGGTCAATTTATTGATACAACGATTATGCAATTTAGGTTTTTAATCACTGTTGTATTAATTAATTAAATAATTGTGGGCAGTATTTAAGCGGCTTTCTTGTATTGTTCAACTTGTGTTCTGAAGAAGTCAGTGGTTACTGACGAAACCTAGGTCGACGCAGGTTGTTTGTTCTGTAATAAATATTACATTTGGAGCGTTTACTGGCCTCGGAATTTTGTGGATTTATTTAGAGACATTGTATTTACTGTGGCATTTTCATCTTCAGCCACTCGAACTGAGACGCTGTGCTTTTTCTTCCTGTGGAGTATTGGTTGTTTTGGTTCTTAGTCTGCAGTGTACAACATGGAAGGTGAAGGCGGCGTTGTCGATGTGAGTGGTTTGCTGAAGGAAATGAACGAGCAATTAAAGTTACACACTTTACTCATCAATAAGCTTATGGTATCAGCTACTCAAGGTACGGAATCTATGGGGAGTTTGGGGCTGCCGCTAACCCAAAATACACCCCAACCAACATTAACTGCAGGTAATGCAACTGACGATTTGAACTTTGCTAATGCTGTAAGGCACAAAGACACCCACATACTTTACAATTCTGACATGTGGAAACAGCATCAGTATTCATTTCACAGTGATAAAACTCCAGTAGAATCGAATGACACAAGAGTGTCATTTAACATGAAAGAAATGTTGAAACAATTTGAGTTTAAACTGTTCAAGTTAAAGCGTACGCAGATGGAGAATGGATACCTCCAAAGAAACATCGAGTTGGGTGTAGTTCCTAAAGGACTTAGGTTGTGGAGGTATCCAAACGGATGTGAAAGTGAACCAAACATGTTAAAAGACTTACACGAACTGTTCAATAAAACTGGATTGGCTTTGATGGAAATAATGATTACCTACAACAATAAGAAAATAGAAACACTACTGCTTGAGCTGGACACTTTAAACGGGAACATCAGTAGAGATTTGCTGTTTGAACAATACTACACAAATTATGTCAACATAATAAAAGACGTAGAACACAGCTGCAACGTAATATATGAGAAAAAAAGCAGCAAGATTCGAAGAGATGTCAAAATATATGAAACGGAGTTTGTATACCCCAAATCTAAGTGTACCATTAGTAACCATGGGAATGACCGGACAAACAACGTGAGAGGCTCCCTTGATGAACTTGATGACATCACTTCCCCTTTGCTTACTGAGGGAGTTAGGCAACACGAGTATGGTAGTCCTACTGATGGAGACGGCCCTAGGAGATCCAAGCGTTTAAGAGGGCAAAACAATTTCGATGAAGGGAATGATTATGAACGGACAGGTGCACGCCCGAGGCGGGATTATGAAAGCAAGAAAGTTAACTTTCCAAAAAACGGGTGGAGGACGCGCAAGTAGCCGATGGCGTCCTGCTACACGAGGTATCGGGTAAACTGACTGTTATAGAAACACCAGGTAAACATCATTTAAAATTGAACGATGTGACTGATACTTCCATTGACATGTTAACTTTTAAAGACAGGCTTTCAACTAGTTCTAATCAAGCTAATATGCAAAAAAACGTTTACAGTTTGAGCACAAGGGATATAGCTCGACTATCTGGTGATATTGAAAACGTTATGGTTTATGATGTACACTGGACATCTTTGGAAGTCATTCCAGTTAACATGTCAGGTCGCAAGGACATTTTTTCACTTAATTCAAGTGATACTGACATGGTTTGTAATACTTGTAGTACGGTTACAAACGAGTTAATTTCAGTTTCTGGTGGTATTGCAACCATCACAGACTATGATGAAAATCAGGTATTCACAGATTACCATGATCCATCAGTAGGGACAAATAACATGGACAGCAGCATCTCTTTAAATGACTTGACTGTATACAGTTATGATGGTCAGACGGAAGTTGCTAATGGAAATAATATAATGGAGTTTGAACATTGTATAGATTTATCTACAGCACTTGAAACGAATTGTTTCCCTGTGGTTGGTTCACAAATATTTGAGAAACTTGAATGTAATTCTATGGATAGGAATGATGATTGTCATTTATTCAATGAGCCCACTGTTGTTACAAATGACAAGAAAGATTTTAAATTATACAACTATACACATTATGTTTTTGATAGTGAGTGTGTTAACTTATTTTCTAAGGGTTTTAGTTTTGTGCCATGTAGAAAAGGGAATATGGTAAACACCATTTTAGATTTGAAACTTTTTACGCGAAAATTAAATTTAAAAATATTATTCCACGATAATCCCAGTGACATTAGCATTGATACAACAAAAGGGAGATTGTCTAAACCCAGTATATACAACCCACCCATGAATGAAAAAGTGGCGTTATTTGAAAAAGTCACTGAGAACGATATAAGGGATTTATTTCATAAACACAATAACAATTTTCATAAAAATATGACAGACAAGGAAGAATTAATATTAAAAAACATTATGTCCATTAAGAACATTAGAATCATGAAGCCCGATAAGGGAAATGGCGTGGTCATAGTTGACTACAATGATTATATTTCATATATGAATGCAATGTTATTGGGAGATACTTACGTGGAGGTTAGCAGAAATGAAATAAATTTAGCACACAAGAAAATTGATATATTACTCAATGACATGCTACATCAAGGTGAACTGGATGAATTGGAATGGTCATTTTTGCAGAATGAATATCCTGTCATCAGTGGAATTTTTGGTATTCCAAAAATTCATAAAGGATTAAGTAACTTACAATTTAGACCTATAGTAGACGGTAAGCGGAGTAAAACCCATTTTATAAGTCAATTTTTGGATTACCACTTTAAAAAGGGAATAAATATATTTACACACATTCTGAAAGATTCTTGGGACTTTTTAGATAAGATAAGTACCATTAAATTTAACCAGGGTGACATATTTGTCACAATGGATGTCTGTAACCTCTTTACGGTTATTCCACATGACAAGGGGCTAGAGTGGTTGGAAGAACAGTTGTTTTATACCAACTTATATGACCAAAATAAGATCAATGTTTTAACAAAACTAATGGACACAGTGTTGAAGAATAACTTTTTGTACTTTGAAGGTGCCTATTATCGCCAAGTGAGTGGAGTGGCCATGGGGGCGGCATGTGCCCCCATGTTTGCAAACTTTATAATGACATACTGGGAATTGAATTACTTATTTAACATGCAATTCTACACACATATTAAATTTTACGGTCGGTTTCTGGACGACTTATTTATTATATGGAATGGGGATTTACCAGAATTAAATGTCTTTTTGGAATACATGAACAACAACGTTTGGTTTTTGAATTTTACACACGAGATTAGTATGGAGAGTATCACCTATCTGGACATAAGGTTAACATATGATAAAGTCAACAAGGTGGTAAAATCCAATATTTATAGAAAGTCCACTTTTTCTAATTCTTATTTACACTTTGACAGCTGGCACCCTCACCATCAGAAAAAGGCGGTGGTTAAAGGCCAGATGGTGAGGGCGGCTAGAATGGTCAGTGATGAGGTGGATTTTGAAAATGAGATACGATTTATCATATCCTTATTTACAAACAGGGGCTATCCAGAAGAATTTTGTATTATCTCTAGAGAGGTGGAAAACAAAAGGCATAGCGGAGTGTATAAAGCCATATTGAATGGCAAACACCATACAAACATTAATGTGGATGGTACCAATTCTCATGTCGGACGGTACAATGTTAACACAATACCTTTTTTTATTACTACTTTTAATGGCATATCGGACAACATCAAAACCATAATTAAGAAAAATTGGAAATTGATAAAGTTGGATAATTGTTTGGGTACTTTGTTTAACGGTGATATTACATATATTTATAGAAAGGATATGTCACTAAAAGATATTTTTGAGAGTATAAACTTCAATGTAGGCAGGTATTCTAACAAAATACCAGGTAATTTCAAATGTGGCAGGTGTTCCACTTGCACACATATGTTGAACACGGGTCCAACAATGACAGTTAATAGACATACTGTTAGGATTCATGAACACATTAACTGTTACACTGCTAACGTTATATATATATTGCGGTCTGTCAACAATGTGATGCCTTTTATGTCGGTAAAACGTGTAGACATTTGAGGAAACGAATACAGGAACATCTGGGGGACATCAAAAATCTTAAGCTTACCAATGCATTAACTAGGCATATAGTTAAATATACAAATCATCAATTTAAGTTTTTTGGTGTGTCTTATTTAATGCAAGATCCACAAGGAAGGATCACTAAATATAACCTGGATATATTGGAACTCAGGATGCAAATTTTGTTAAATGCACACCAGCATCCTGGGTTAAATGAATTTGTAAGTATAAAACCTGTTTTAAGAATGCACAACATTAAAGGCAAGTAATATTAAATTAAAAATTAAATTATTATAAAATGTATGTATCATATTTCAGCAGTAGACATGAGTCAATGTAGGTATGATTGTTATGTTATATTATTCATCTTTATAATAATTATTATGTACGATTAAATGATTTTATTGGTTTTATATATACATACATCAACATACATCAAATAATAGGGAGTTTATTAGAAGGTAGTCATTATATAATATTATTTTATCATATTATTTACCTATATACATAATTTATTTATTTATTATTGGTGTCATATTCCAACTGTTTTAAAAAATTTTTATATGTATATTATTTCACATTATATTTTTATATATTTTTGAGATGCAAATGATGTATCTAGTTTTGATGCACATTAATAACACATTTGCATGTAGGCTCAATTGTGTATAATTACTTATTTTATTATATTTATATATAGGACGGCAAGGTCAATTTATTGATACAACGATTATGCAATTTAGGTTTTTAATCACTGTTGTATTAATTAATTAAATAATTGTGGGCAGTATTTAAGCGGCTTTCTTGTATTGTTCAACTTGTGTTCTGAAGAAGTCAGTGGTTACTGACGAAACCTAGGTCGACGCAGGTTGTTTGTTCTGTAATAAATATTACATTTGGAGCGTTTACTGGCCTCGGAATTTTGTGGATTTATTTAGAGACATTGTATTTACTGTGGCATTTTCATCTTCAGCCACTCGAACTGAGACGCTGTGCTTTTTCTTCCTGTGGAGTATTGATTGTTTTGGTTCTTAGTCTGCAATTTTTACAACTTATTTTGAGGTGCGCAAATGGGATTCCAAAACATGAAATTTTAATGAACTTCATTGATTATATATGATGCAAATGGTACTTAAATATGGGTGCATATTAGGTGCTCTCACTTTTAGTGATACCTAAGTCATAGGTAACTGATAATGTAAATTGCTACCTGTTAGCATTTCTGTTTTGGGGAATATTTCCTCTGTTAACATTAATCACTCACAATGTGCTTTAAGACAACTGCTTGTAACTTAATTGAGTTCTGTCTGAATTAACTTTATTCATACAGGTATTGACATCTGCATTAAGGACATGCATTAATTTCCTATATGCAGTTGTATAGGCAGATTTACATAGCCAAAGTGAACAGTACATAGAGGTGTATTTATGGATCATCTATATGTCCTACAGGTAGCTCCATATACTCTATGGTGTAAGTATGGAAACTTATGGATTTCAAAATTATCCATATGTACTATGTCCTTCTGCTATTACAGATATTTTATTGATGGTCTTTAACACAAGTCTTATAACTACTGGCTCAGTATAAAAAAGGATCCGCATTGTCAGTGACTTGCTTGCTGATACTAACGTTTTCTGATGGTATCTGTTAGTTGTTCAAATATCAATTTGTGTAGTATTCAAATATAAATTAATGCAGACTTGTGGCATGATGCTGTTGTCTTTGGACTTTCATTCAGCAAACATGCAGTATAAGGGGTTTGAATCTTATAGACAACCTCTACATATATCACAAGTTATGCTGATTTTCCAATTGTTATTTATGCAGGCATTGATATCACTTTTTATATATCCTATTAGTATTTCTCACAGTCAGTGTTTCATAGACTGTTGCATTGCACAGGAATGTATACTGTTTCTGGTAACATGCATTGTCCACATAATCATCTGCATAACTGGCCCCTGCAGGAATATGATTGTGTGCACATCCCTGCCTTTCAGATGGCAAACAGACCTAGGGGCAAATATTTCTCTCCACAGAAAAATTACATCATACTAGATGCTATGTGACAGCATGGACAGAGACTCCTTAGATAAGCAGGGAATACAGTATGGAGGATTGAAGTGTAGCCTGACAACAAAATGATTAATGTCATTGGAGGCCATAATAGATCTTGTGAGGCTTGATGATGATGTTGCTCTGCAGCCAACAGGTTAAGGCTGTATGAAGGATTGAGGGATGCCACCAGTGATGGACTACCATTGACCCCCCCCGATGAGATCACAGTATTTCTTGCCTCCCTGAATACAGTGAGTGGGGACCGACATATCCCCAGGCATGAGATAGAAGCAGGAGTTCCAGGCCACACATGCATGTCTTACTTTTTATGACATGGATGACTACTATGTAAATCATTCCATATTGCTGTGCCATGCATATTCATGTATTATCATTTTTGATTTACAACAGCAGAACTGAACTGTGCACACAGATCCACACAAGGTGATGTGATAAGCGTAAGTGTAATGACATGCACTGATGCAACTGCAGTACAGACAGAACAGTGCAAGCAACATGTGTAATGTTGTCTGCATTAATATAAACAGGTACCTCTACTTCTGGACAACACCATGGAAGGGAAGGAGAGTGTCTCCATACTGTGTTACTGTGAACACTACCTGTTATTTCTTCAGCCACATGTCATGAAATGATGTTTATTGTTATATTGATATTGCACTAACATTGTACACTATAGGTACATCCAGTGGGAGCCCAAGCAGTGCAGGTGTAAGTACAGGACAGGCCAGAGGGACATCTGGCCAATAGGTGCAATGTCTGGCATGTGAGTATCTGCAGCCCCTGTTACTGTGTCATGCATGTCATGCTGTCAGTATTATGTTGCCTGCATACAGAACTGTGTTGTCTTTCTCTTTATTTTCTTACTGCAGGATCTGCTGTACCACACACAGACTCACAACAGGAGGAGCCTGTCAGTGGTATTCTATTACCTATCTTTCATACTTGTTATTGCTGTCATCCATTAATACTGTCTCCTTCCATCCATTCCTAATACAGACTGCATCATCATCATCAAGTGCACAAACAAGTGGTAAGTCTATGCAATACCTACTGTATGATGTAATGCTGTTCTAATTGTTCATGCTGGCAATGATGTAATTAATAATGCTTATATTTTTCAGTAGTTGAAATGCATCCCAAATCCACTACACTGTCTTCCCATGAGGACTTGTCAGGTGTGTGTTATTTTTGTATGAGTGACACATGTCATGTATGTTGGCTGTGTAAACTAATTGTCACCTGACTGTTATGTAGATTCCATGGCTCATGTACAGAGAACACCTAATAGGAGGTGAGTATTATCTGTAACATCACAGTGACATATATATTTCATATGTCTGTAACTATATCCAGCATGTCATGTAAACAGGTTGTCCTGATCTGTGTCATCTGTCCCATCTTCTACAACATCAACTATCCATCTCCTCCATTAGCCCATCCAGTAATCATGATGTTGGATCTGATGTGTCTCAGTACAGTAGTATAGACCATGGCAGACAGAATAGGACAGAGACTCATTGATACAGTCTGGACAAGAAGGTGACAGTCATGTGGATGTGGATGTAACCTCAGATGTGGAGGAAAACTTGCCCAGCCATTCTAACAATGAGGGGACATCAGATGATGGACAGAATCAGGCCAGTGAACAACATACACAAGTTGAGACTGCTGCTGCTGCTGGGGGCAGTTCACCACAACATACTGATACTGGCCATTGCATTAAATGTAGGCATACAGATGGTGTGCATGGCAGGTGTCAGAGGTATCCACCTACTAGAGGCAAATAAACATTCCCAGAAACATCATGGTTCTGACATTTGTGCACTTGCCTTTGCCACAGATAATGTTGCATACCAGCTGGCCATGCTGCATGAAGGACAGGAGCACATGTGTTATGAGGTGATGGTGTCACTGGCTGCTGAGAGTGAAAGCATGTTATCTGTGGCATGGTCAGTAAAATCCTTGGCCTCTACAGTACTGCAGCAATGTCATATTACAAGCAAGGTTCTGCTTGCCCTGACTTTGCTTAGCCAATTACCACATGGGAGAAGCAGGGCCACCTCTCAGCAGAACCAACCTTGCTTATCAGTCATTGGTATCTATACTCCAACATGCATATACTCCTGCTGCTAGTCCATCTGTTTTGGGCCTAGCAGTCATGACCAGACAGTTAAGTCCCACTCATGCTCCTTCACCTCCACATGCTAGTGTCACCACCTCAGTCTCCACTGTGGAGTAGCCTAGGCCAAGTGTTTCCATATGTGGTAGGGGCAGAACAGACTGTGGAATGAGCTGTCAGCATGGGTTCCCTCGAGTACATTAGAGTAACACAGACAGCTAATCCACCCTGTCCTGTACTTTCGTTCTCATCCCATGACAATGATGATTGTTCTGCAGATCACCGACAATGTCATCTGCCTGTATTTGTTTACATGTGTGATGCAATGTAACCCTGATAGTTTTACTAACTGTATCTTTTACTTGTGATATTAAAAGCTGTGCATTATGTCCTGTGTTGTTTACCTGTATGCAGCTTATTAGTGAAGAAATAAGAATGTGTTGGAGTGATGTGTGCCCCTTAATGTTTGCCATACACTGATACAACAAACTGAGTCTGTATGCATGCCTGTGTCAGTCATGTCATGAGTTGATGTTATATGTTATGACTATGGTGTTATGTCTGATTTTCGGTGTGCATGCAGTCCGTGCTGCTGTGGTGGGCCAACACCCAAACATCAATGTTTAATCTATTTACTCATGCATGAGTGGCTTGTCATGACTCAAAGCTCTGGGTCAGATGCTGCTGTGTTGCCTAGCCCTGCAGTTGTTGTCACCAACATTATCTATGCCTGTGTCTACTGCCCTCCTGTCCTCCTGCTACTCCTTGGATATCTGTGGAATATCATCTTCAGACATCTGGGGTTCTTAGGGTAGTTCACCCATGCCTGCAGCTGGCAGAACACCATGTGCTCTAGCATGTTGTGCATCATGGTGCATGCCATTATCATCTGTGCTGCCTTCTCAGGTGCATAATACAGTGCCCTGACATCTGAACCTAGCCTTCAGTACATGGAACACATGCTTTATGATGTTCCTGGTTGTTGCATGTGCTCTATTGTAGGCATCCTGTGCAGGGTTTTGTGGTTCATGGTATGGGGTCATTAGCTATGGCTCAAGTAGATAACTACAGTCGCCTGTTGTGGGGAGTAAACACACATTAGGTCAGTATGTATGGGTATTGTTGGGAGGGAGTATCCTCACATTCTAGTTGTCTTCCTGGACTTATCCAGCAGCAGTCCCTCAGGTATGTCACCTTGCTGGAATACAGTTCTTAGTCCACTTTTCCTCCATATGGTAACATCAGGGACACTTCCAGGGTGGGTTCCCATGATGTTTGTTTTGCTGCCATCTGCAGCACAAATAATCTGTCAGTTCAGGGATGGCCACCCCTTTCTGTTGATGCACTGATCTGCTTCTGGATGAGCTGGTGTCTTGATCAGTATGTGTGTGTGAATTCTATTGCACTGAACACATGTGGGATGTTTGCAATGTTACAGAATGGGTGCATTACAGTTCTCTGCTCCATGGGTCTGCATGGAAAGTGGATGTACTCATCCACATTGCTGCACATTGTTGCCAGGAATTTTGCCAGGATATGGCTAGCAGCCCTCTATGACACTCCCACAACATTCCCCATGTGTCTCTGGAATGTCCTAGATCCAAGTACACCCAGCCTGGGACACACTTTAGTTCAAGAGGGAAGGCGTTTCCTTGCAGGATCTGCACAGACATTTGAGGGCCACACATTTTGCAGGCAGCCCGCACCAGTTGTCTGTCTAGATAGTATCTGTGTATTATTTCCTGGTCTGACAACTGGTTTAATTGCAGCTTTGCTCTGACTATTGCTGGCTGCCTTCTAGGGTGAACATCAACAGCCCCATTTATGAATAAAATGAAAATAGATTCCCATCAGCGTGTAGGATGATTTTCTCACAAAATTTATTAGTAACAACCACCAAATATAAGCGCTTTCATCTCACAATGAGACTTATCAGATACAACTAAAACAGTGCTACATTCACTATATATAGTGTCTTAAAAACCTTAATTAATTAATTATTCAATTATTCACTTTATGAAAAACTTTTTAAAGAAATAATGTTCACTTAATCTTACTCTAAAATGCAAAATAAATATCATTTCATACCATAAGCTTTATACACAATATACTATTAATCCAGTACTAAAAATTTATATATATATATATATATATATATATATATATATATATATATATATATATATATATACATATCTACCTTTTCCTTGTATGTCAATCAAACATTGTGCATTTGTTTGAAAAAATATGCAAATAATATTTCTCCCTTTAAAGATGCTAAAAGCTCAAATGTAATAAATTAATGATATATTTATAAAACATTATTGTAAAGAGTCTATTATGGGATAACACATAATATTGTTGAAGGATACAAGAAATGTACAAAAATATATTGTAAACTAATGTATTAAACTTTAGCTGCTTTTTCAACAAGTGTAGGCTTAATACTGATGTACTCATTAAGACCTGGGGGGTAGTTGGCCTTAAGTCTCAATTGCCATCTTAATTCCCTATTTAATAATAAATTGTTTAAATCACCCCCCCTATTATTGTTTTTAACCAAATCAATAATGCAGAATTTAAAACTACTAAAAAGATGGACAGGAAACAGAGTGTTTATATAAGGCACTAGCATATTTTTTTAATTCTTATGTCGTAATAATGTTCATATATTCTGTCTTTTAGCGCTCTCTCAGTTTTTCCTATGTAAAATGATGAACAGTGCGTACACATAGCCATGTATACCAACATTCTACTATAGCAATTACCTTTACAGAATCTGACAACACTATCCAAACCATTGTTCAATTTTACAGATTCTTCCTTAAAAATGTGTGAACATTGTGCACATCTACCACAAGAGCTAGTTGCCTTTTTACAATTCATGTTCTTATCAGCTATTTCAAAACATCTTTTGAAATTCATTCCTGTCCTGTAAATAAAGTGTGGTTTGTTTCCTATCGCTTTATATAATTCTTTATTAGTTTTTAATATACACCAATTAGCTTCTACTATTTGTCTAAAAAAATCAGAAAACAGATTAAATTCAGTAATACATGCCCCCTGATAATTTTTTGTTGTTGTTATTGCTTTGTCACATTCTCCCACTGTTTTAAAGGGTTCACCTAGTAAGGCTTTATATTTAGTACCCCAACCATTGTAGACCTCTTCCAGTACTCTGCCAACTAAATCCCTGGGATATCCTCTCTCAATAAACTTTTCACCCAGAAAAATAAATTCTTCAAATAAATCGGAGAAGTCAGAAGTCATCCTAGCCAACCTGACAGCTTGACCCTTGATCAGACTCCTTTTCTGATGAAAAGGATGGGAACTATTATGGTGCAAATAACTATTGCACCATGTATCCTTACAGAAAATTCTAGACTTGAAACCACATTGTGTTTTGTAAATAATGATGTCCAAATAATTAATACTATAATCATCTACAACATGTATGAAAGAAAGAAACTTAGTAGTTTTGTTCAAATAATTAATAAATTCAGTTATAATTTCCTTAGTGCCACCCCAAATAACAAAAATATCATCCAAAAATCTTAGGTAGCACCTCAAATGTTTCTTATAAATGCTATTTAGCACAAATCTTTCCTCCCATTCCAACATAACTAGATTGGCAAAAATGGGGGCACATGCTGCCCCCATTGCTACTCCACTAGTTTGTTGGTAATATTCCCCTAGGAACACAATATAATTGTTGTCCAGCACCACTTCCATTAATTCCAGAATTAATAATTTCTGATCATTTGATAAGTCCAGATGCTTATGAATACTTTCCTCAAAAAACTTTTGTCCCTCAATTTGTGGTATACAGGTGAATAAATTCTTAACATCTATAGTTAAAAATATACAACTTTCTGACCACAACCCTTTATTTATTCTACTAAGAAACTCCCAAGAATCTTTAATTAAATGTTCCTTCCCATTTATAATATTTTTAGTAAGGCTGTCTATGTACACTGCCAATGGATGTGTTTTAGAATTACTGGCTGACACAATGGGTCTAAACGGGGGCTCAAATATAGATTTGTGTACTTTAGGTACACCAAACAACTGGGGAATAATTGGATTTATCTGTTTCAAAAAATTATATGTTGACTTGTCAACTCTATTTTCCAAAAAAATATTCCTCCAGAAGAGAATCAATTCTATTATATGCAATTTGTATCTCATTGTATGAAACCAACGAATATGTAGATGAATCCAACAAAATATTGGTTAAGGAATTGTTGTATTCTTCATTGTCAAATAGTACAACCCCCACCCTTATCCTGTTTCATGATTCTTACTTCTTTCTGTGTTTTTAATTCAATAAGTAACTTCTCTTCCTCTTTACTTAAGTTATGATATTCCATTGTTTTTTTGTTGTTCGCATAAGTATCATAAATTTCTTTCGTAACAATATTCTCAAAAGTAATAAGTGCTGGATATAAGGGTGGGTTGTATGTACTATGCCTCACTAAACCTCTATTAGTGCAGGCTTTATCATCCAAGGTCTTCCTAATGTATATCAAACTAAGGTTTAATTTTCTGAGATATAGTTTAAAATCTGTTAAAATATGAGCTAAATCTCCATACTGTGCTTTAACATACTTGAAACCTTTTGAAAATAAATTAAAATGATTCTTCTCCAAGGCAATGGTGGTGCAGTTAACAATTTTAAAGCCTTTATATTCAAAAACTATACCATCAGCCTGTGTAGTAATATTCATCTGTTCATCCTCCCCACATTTTTCCAACCATAATTGCTCCCATATAAACTTGTCGGTTGGCCTGAGTCGGACGTCAGTCTGGTTTTGTTCGCCAGACGTTCCGACCTCCTGGGACCTAAAAAATGTTCATGTGGTTCAGAAAAAGAATCTAATTCATCTAAAACTCTACTAGGAATACTGTTACAATAGTTATTTCTACCTTGGAATTTAGTTCTTTGTACATCATTGGTTTCCACTTTGTCAAATTGCATAGGGTGAGCCAATTCCTGCATATTTTTTCTGTTTTTCAAACTACTAATAGGTCCAGGGTACATTTTACCCCTAGTATATTGCTCCTTGTCCCTCATAAACTTTCTCTGTTTCCTAAAGAAAACCTTATTAATTCTTTCATCTATTTTTTTCAAGACTCTATACAAGTGTTTATATTCCTCAAACAACAAATCCTTTAAAATATCATCATTTAGTTTGTTTAAATCTACCAGTAAAACATTCATCTGTATTTCATTGTACTTAATCAATTTTAAAATCAAACCCAGTCCACATTCATCAAAATAGTCATGAAAATCTTTCAAAACTACATCAGTGTATGCCACACCAAACGGATATTTAAAAAATCTAAGTCCCTGAGGACCTTCAGGGATGGCCACCCCTTTCTGTTGATGCACTGATCTGCTTCTGGATGAGCTGGTGTCTTGATCAGTATGTGTGTGTGAATTCTATTGCACTGAACACATGTGGGATGTTTGCAATGTTACAGAATGGGTGCATTGCAGTTCTCTGCTCCATGGGTCTGCATGGAAAGTGGATGTACTCATCCACATTGCTGCACATTGTTGCCAGGAATTTTGCCAGGATATGGCTAGCAGCTCTCTATGACACTCCCACAGCATTCCCCATGTGTCTCTGGAATGTCCTAGATCCAAGTACACCCAGGCTGGGACACACTTTAGTTCAAGAGGGAAGGCGTTTCCTTGCAGGATCTGCACAGACATTTGAGGGCCACACATGTTGCAGACAGCCTGCACCAGTTGTCTGTCTAGATAGTATCTGTCTATTATTTCCTGGTCTGACAACTGGTTGAGTTGCAGCTTTGCTCTGACTATTGCTGGCTGCCTTCTAGGGTGAACATCCACAGCCCCATTTATGGATGGATCACTGCATCTAGTTGCATTTCATTAACTGATGGTTACATTTTTGTTTTCTTTTTATCAGTATAGTTATGGAATATGTTAGAATCCATAGAAGTAGCTTCTATTCCTTGTGGGCTGTATAGCATACACCAATGATTTTTGAAACAGAGTCAGCATTGCAGTTTGTTGCACTTAAGTTGCTTTGGGTGCAACCGGTGTGTTACCTTAAATAGATAAGTACTCAGACTGCTTTCAACATGCTTTCTGAAATCGTGTCAGCAGCTGGTATGTGTTGAAGTCTTCTTTTGGCATACTGCATTATCTGCAAACAGCTACCGTTAACTTTATGGAATCTGGCCCTGTGTCTATATTTTTCCAAAGGAAAAGAATTAGGAAAAATAATATTTTACCCATATATCAATATGAAAACCAAAATAAAGTTATGTAGGATCAGCTTATGGTGTGGCATTTTTTTTATATTCATGTAAACTGTGTTAAGGGGAGGTCAATGCTTTATATGTGCTTCACTTTCTTATGAAATGATAAAGATTCTTTGAGGTATTTTTTTCCAGAATGCTTTTTGGAAGACTAAACATGGCTATATCTCCTTATATTCTTTTTTGCCATTGTAGAACACTTCCTGAGCACTGTCCCCTTAAGGAAGGAGCTGAGTGTCAGCATACACAGAACATCATCAGACTGTTTCTCTCATTTGTGGAAGAATGTCAAAGGAAGAGCTTTAAAATTTAGTCAACAGGTTTGAAGTCATAGTGGTTATCATATGGTTCCAAGTCAGATTTTCCCAGTTAACAAATATTAAATAAAATAAAATAAAAAATAACATAAAATATGGTATTTGTTGTCTTTGATCTAAGAATGTAAATAGTTGCATATTATGTTTGATTCATGGAATGTAGAACTGGCTTACTTTAATTATATCAAATTAATTATAGTTGCCGTGGTGACTGTTTCCTCCATAGCATGAATTAAAACATCGTTAAACATTACTGTCTGGGCATTTGCAACTTGTTTTAGCAGGAAAGGACTATTATCTTTGTTTTTTGAAATGTCAGTAACCACCAAAGAGTAGTGTACTGCATGTTCTCTGCTGTTCTCTTGTCCTTCTTTTTGTAGGGAACTTTTATAAGGATTTTAATAATCGCTAATCTGCAGAAGAAGCTATAGCACATAGCTTGGATTATAAATTTGTTGGATTTTTACATTCTGAGCATTTTGCAATCTACCATAACTACTAGGAAATAACTACATAAGCAGTTTCATTTTTGTTTTTTTGTTTTGTTTTTTTTTTGGCCATCCCACTTTCCATATTAAAAAACAGTGTTTCCTTTCTTTTTGCAGTTGAAACATTCTTTTTTTATGTGCAATCAGATTTTTTTTTTCTTTTTTAAGTAAAAACAGTTTTATTTGTTTGGTCTTGGGACTGATATCTTATTTCAGTAGTGAAGGGTATCTTTATAGCATTGATAAGAAAGTTGCTTGCCTCTCTTTTGATGAAGGAGATTGTGCATCAGCTATCAGAATTTAATGTTGATTGACTCATTGGAAGATTAGTAATAACTAAAGACTTGAAATGGATTAGTATTCTGACTGATGGCATGGTGCAATAAATAGGGGCAATCTGTACTGTCTCTGAATATTTATTATTAACCCTTCATAGGAAGTCTTGTGAGTGCGTATGTGTATAAAATAATTATTTGGTTAAGTCCCATTTACTGCCGGTAAGACTACACTAAGGTCGGTAAAATTATCAAGAATCACTGACCCAGTTCAAGTAGGTTTTAATATTGAGCTTATTTGGGTGTGACAGGTGTTAATCATAATGCAAGGGAGTAGTGAGTAGTTTGTCATAAGCTGTTTAGGACAATCATCTCTTTTGTAAGTATTTTGTGTGGCAGTCATGCAAATTTGGGCTGTTTAACTCTTACCCCCTTGATGTCCTGGAAAAAGTATTATGGGATTTAAGGCTCATACCGCTGACCAAAATAGAGGTAGCAAACTGACTTTGTTATTTTTCAGTACTATCACTTAGGAGTTGTAAAATACATCTCTGCAAGTCTGAATGCCATTTCTTTCTGAGATACTTAAATATTTTTGTAATACTTTCATACCCATTTATCATCTGTTTGCTGGCATGTACTTCAATAGTTTTGTCGGTAAAATGTAAAAAAAGCCTTTTGCTACAGAGTTTGAGTTGTCAGTGTGACCTTTCTACACAACTGTCAACATGTAAATCATCTGTCTGTTTTGAGAACTAGAATGACATATGACTGATTCTGTTTATGGATAACCCTCAGAGGCTAATGAAATACTTTGCCCAAAATGCAGTATAATTTTTCTAAGCTGTTGGGGTAGTCACGCTGTTGCTTACGCTTCAGTACCTATACTAAATAACTTGGTCTTACTTCTGAAGATATCTCACCAGTGCATTGCTCATATAGAAGATGTCAGCATGATAAGTGAAACATTTTTCTGAACAAGAAACAAAAACAGCTGCATGTGTTTTTGAGTTATTTGTCCTGCAGTGCTATATCACAATTTCAGGAATGATTTTTCATAATATAACTGAAGAAAGGAATGGTCTGATGATGATACGTTTTATGAAATGCTTTTGCTGCATAGCAATACATATATCTTCACATTATATCTTCTCATACTTTATTTTCCAAGACAGTGACACAACTGTTATGCTTTGATATAAACATGGGAATATTTCTAGTACATTCTCTTTAATTCAAAGTTTCCCTTTGTAAAGCAGAAATGACCCATCGACAGAGATGTTCTTCTCTGATATTTTTGAATCTTTTTATTCTTTCACAAGAATTCGAAATATATATGACGGTATTACAAATTATTGTTGACAAAATACACAGCTTTTAGAAAGTTTAAGTCCTTATTTCTACATATGATGTCAACAAATATAGATGCAGAGAAGGGTGCATTGATTGCCTTGTAAAAAAAAAAACATGCAGTGCAACCAGAAATCTATAGTAGGCATAGTAGCAAGGTATTAGGAGGGTCGTACTTCTGCACATATAATATTCTTCTCAAATAGCATTGCACTGGCCATATAGCCATAAGCACAGCACAGAAGACACTTGGCCATGGACATACATCTGTCTTTAGCTATATCTATATTTATATAGATCGATAGGTATAGATTTAAATGTAGTTCAAGATCCTCCAGTTGAAAGACGTTATTTTTCTTTTGAGGACCAAGACTCCTAGAATCGGGGTCAAAACATTAAGAAAAGCAAGGAAAAAAATCTAAGGTATATAAGCAAAATTAACCTCAGTATTTAAATAAAAATAAATCTAGTTGAATGCACTAGCAGCTCTCCCTTAATATGAACCTAAATAACCCTATGTGAATCACTTTAAATAAAACATTACATTGTGGACATGTTCTAGGCCTATGATGATGGGCTCTAGTGCCATTAGTTCATAATAATGGGGTGAGGCATGAGACAAAAAGAATTTTAGACCAATCAGCCTGTTAAATATTGCATGTATAGTAAGTGTCAAAATGGGATTTATCTAAAATGGCACAGCAGATCTACATGTGTGATGAAACACTATCATCTTGTAAATGGGAGATGTTGCTGTTCAGTCATGTACATGATAAAGGACTGACATACTAGCTGTTTACCCTGACCTTGTAATGTATTCAGCATCAGTCTACATGAAACAATATTTGAAAATTAAAGGAATTACATGCCAGATTCATACATGGTTCTGTGGATAAAGCAGTGGATAAGCAAGGGGCCTCAAGTAAAGGGGAGCTGTTTTCTGTCTATCCCAGTAGTGTACAACTAGTGTTCATAGACTGTTACTAGGCTAAAGACCCAGGGGGGCTTTATAAGCTTAGCCAAGTTTTCCCAAACGAATAATGATGTCCTGTATCCAAATAGGACATAGAGGGCCAAGCATTTATAAGCTATCTCTATGCATAAGGGACACGGGTACCAGGCATGTTGTAAATTTCCTATGCCCTATCCAGTTGTCTAGGCTGTGCTTAAACTGGCTTATAGACAAATTCAGTTTCACATGGCTGGGAAGTCTGTTCCACACAAGGGGCAGTCTCTGGGACACATATATGTCTCTCCAGAATGTTCTGTTTAAGTCATAGACAAAATTCAGATATCTAGACCTTGTATTTCTGGTACTGTTTGACTTACAGTTATGTAGGAGATTCGTAAGTGTGGGGTTTGCAGATGCCTTGTAAGCCAAGCATAGATCACCCCTCAGCAATCTATAGGTGACTGATTAGAGAGAAAGGGATTTATGGTGCTCTCCATAAGGCAGGTTTGTTATGCCTTGTTTTTTTTTTGTAAGGGACCTTTGAGGTTGCTCTAGTTGCTGCAAATGCCTGGTCAGGTACATAACAAAGAGATCATTGTACCCTATGATTGGTTTGATAAGGGCAGAGTACATTGGGATAATGACCTCTTTGCACCTAGATCCCAGCCCTTGTTTATAAGTTGCACAACATAAAATGATTTCCTCACCACTGTGGCCAAAGGTAAGACTACTGTCTGCATGCATACCCAGATCTCTGACCATTGGGTCAACTTTTAGAAATAAGCATTAGCTGGATTTGAACCCTTGATTACTGTGTTCCATCCATAAACTTATTGCACTTATACATTGTACCGCAAAGACAGGGCCTCGTTTGGACTATTTTCCTTAGAGGTAAGGTTGGAATTTAATTAGTTATAACCAAATGTGTTGATAATTACAAACTATGTATCATAATTGCTTCAACCAAAGATGCAACAGCTATTCAACATGATTTGCAGAAATAATCACTTGGAACAAGAGCAATCATCCTTAACTTCCTGGTAACAATAGTAATCATCCTTAACTTCTTGGTAAAGTTATTTCTTTAATAAAAGATACTAAAGTTCTTTAAGATAATCTGCAAAAAGATAACCTGCAAAAAAAAATAATCACTTAGTAAATAATTAATGACTTTATCCTTAATGTTGGAAAAAAGTAGTATCACAAAACCTGTCAGAAAGAATATAATTTACATTTGCCAACAAAATGTTGAATAATAAAAAATTATGCCATAAACAAGAATCTGGGTGACAATATAAATCGACGATTTAAACTTTGACAGGTTTTATTATTTAGTCTGTCAGATTCTAAAGGGTATATCCACTCACCTCAAGGAGATAATCAAATTAGTTTGTACTTCATCTTCTTCTTTTGGCTTTTCCCAGTTAGGGGTCACCACAGCAGATCACCTGTCCACTCATGATTGGCAGTGAAGATTTTACTGTGTTAAGTTGCCAGCCCAGCACCCAACCTTCTACAGAAGGCACACACATACACAGACACACACACACACACACACACACACACACACACACACACATACACAGACACACACACACACACACACACACACCTAGAGCATCCAATCCACCGACAGCATGTCTTTGGGATGTGGGAGGAAACCAGTGCACCCAGAGGAAACTCACGTGACCACAGGGAGGACATGCACACTTTACACAGAAGGCACCCCAGCTGAGGATCGAACTGGAGAACCTCTTGCTGTGAGGCAGCAATGCTAACCACTGCACCACTGTGGCCACCCTGGTTTGTACTTCAACTTGATGTTATAAAATACAATAAGCATACTTGCAGATTTTTGACAGGGCATGTAAAAAAAACTTGAAAAGTTGGAATTAATTTATACCTAAAAAAGGATGGAAATATTGAATTAATCATAAAGGCATCAGGAAATGACATTATGTTGAGTTTCTTATATGTTACTAGGTGGTACGTACCAGCTCAGTCAGGTGATGTTTGACCTGGTTTAACTTGAGCATTTACATCTGGAATATATTGCTGGGTGAGTTAACACCAGCTTGGGAACCTGAAATGTAAAAATAAAAGTAACAAATATACTAAATGGCATCTTTCAAGATTAAGGAATAAGTTTTCCATACACTCAAAATAAACACATTGTTAATTTAGTTTCAGAATCTGCCTTACATTCCAACATGAATAATAAAGGCTTCATCCAAATTATTAATGTATCACCTTCCAAATGTCTTTTAATCTGGGTTTTTAATAAAATTCACATATTCATAAAGCATTTATACCTATAATTAGATTCAGACAAAAATGTATTCTAACAGTCCAGATCATATCCCTAATACAGAGATTGGAATACATGCTTTTCATAGTGCAGTACAATTTTATTTAGATAAAAATAGACAGTAGTTCTGAAAGTTATGATTGCTATGCAAATTCTGAAAGTTATGATTGCTATGCAAATAAACCCCCTAATTCATTTAAGTAATGTCAAAAAAGTACAAAGCACAGCTTTTGAAATAAGTGTGGGCAGCACTAAGACAACATTACACATCCGTCTTCAAACTGGAACCACCTTATATCGGGACATTAATATTTATGTATTTTAATATATATGTACAAGCAATCATTCTACTGACAATACTACACCTGATTGACCACTGCTATACATAATCTTGGAAGACACTACTAATTGGCTTTTTGAATTTATATTTATTTATTTATTTTATTTATCTATTTAACATTTGGTTACAGGGAAAATCCGACTGGGTCAGGAATCCATTTTCAGAATAGGCCCAGGGAGAAAAGCTCCAGATTATACATGAAAGTTAAAACATTGTACATGAACAAAATAATTAAACTACACATTCCATAATTGACAAATACTAAATAAGTACATAGATACAATAACAAAACATGAACTAGATAGAATTATGTAGGATTTGTCTGCTAACCTTTATCAACCAAAGATAAATATCTTTTAATTAAAACAATCTTATTGTCACGGTCCACTTTAAAAAACCACACAGACACCCACTGATCTTTGACGACCTTTATTAATAAAATGGTAAACATGAAAACTTTATTGGAAACAATCAACTTAAATTCATTGCAACAAATAACATCAATAAGCATAAGGGCAGTGTACCCGCTCACCCTTGGATAAGCAGTGTCCCCCACTTGCTCACTTATCATTGCAATAACAAGGCTGCGTCCCCACTCACCTTAGCATAGCACCAATCTAATCCATCCACTCAAAGTCTTCCACCATCAACTCCTCACCACCTCAAAATTCCAGTTAACCTCGAGGGGGAACAGAAGAGGGGCAAGCCTGTCCCTCTTCTCTGCCACCATGCCATCACAAAAATGGGATGGGCTGGGAGGGCAACAAGATCACACCAAATGTGCCTCCCAACACTAAATCCCACCTCAAAATCCCTTAAGACCCTCCCATAAATCCTACCTCACTTCCTCCCAAGATTTCCATTAACTTAACCCTTTCCTACCCATTTCCTACCTAATCTCTGCCCACTCACTTAAACCCATTTTACCTAACTTCTTACATCCCAACTCCCTCCCCTGCCCCACATTAATGCGGTCTCATGACAACTTCGTCTGTTCCCAAACTTCATTTGTCATGGTCCACTTTAAAAATCACACAGACACCCACTGACCTTTGACAACCTTTATTAATAAAATGGTAAACATGAAAACTTTATTGGAAACAATCCACTTAAATTCATTGCAACAAATAATATCAATAAACATAAGGGCAGCGTACCAGCTCACCCTCGGATAAGCAGCATCCCCCACTTGCTCACTTATCCTTGTAATAACAAGGGAGCATTCCCGCTCACCTTAGCATATCACTAATCCAATCCATCCACTCAAAGTCTTCCAGCATCAAATCCTCACTACCTCAAAATTCCAATTAACCTCCTGAGGGGGAACAGAAGAGGGGAAGCTTGTCCCTATTCTCTGCCTACCAGCCCGAAAGGGCTGTTCCCCCTCACACCACACCCTCTTTCACTAAACCTTCTAACATTAACCCCAAATTTAAATTAAACAAATAAAGACCAAATTTGCTGAGATTAACGCCACCCACCCTCTACCACATGGGATCCCTGTCCTCAAACTCCACGTGCTGGATAGCATGCACCTCCATTTCTGACAAATATTTAGCCAAAGTAAAATTAACATACTTCTGAGCCCTCTCCACTGCAGAAAAATTGTTTGCCTCCCTCCAGCCCAACCTGGGAATAATCTCAGACCAAAGTAAAACTACTAATGGATAAAGCCTTCTCAACACGAAAACATCCTTGCAAATGTGATAAACTAACTGTCTTTTTGGAACTTTACCCAAATCAGTCCCCCCAAAATGAATCAAGAAAACATGGGGCAGTCCCCACTGACTCTGTAACATGGTAAATACCTGCAGTATCCAACTCCACATCAACTCTCTAATACCATGCCAGATAACCTTCATTCTGAAACATTCCAAACTCAAATTCATTCCATTGCGTCTAACTGCTGCACGCCTAGCTGCCCAATATACGAAAGAATGACCCAAGATGATGATCCTCCTTTCACCTGAAAAAAATAAAAATAAATTAGACTGAAATTGCTCAAACAAATTACTTAATATAAGTCAAAAAGGCACTGGAAAACCACCTCCCCACCCTCTTAATAACTTCAATAGAGCTTCCTCCCTTTGCTAAATCAGATGCCCTGCCCATCCTGAAAGAATGAGAACAAAACTTGTCCCCTTCTAGGCCAACACTACTAAGAGCCTTTCTCATAATTAAATTAGATTGCTCACCCATTAATGCTCTACCACTTACTGATGTAAAAACTAGCCCTTGAACTCTACTCCCTTTAGCCACACACATCCTCTTTCCCCACACCACAGGACATCTCCAGCTTGACTTAACCTCCTCCAAGACTATTGGTGTCCCTCCCCCTTTCTGATCCATCTTTGATGACCTCAGCCTAATAAGCACTGCCCTGGACAATATAAGCATAGCATCCCACACCAAAGAACCCAACAACTCAGACACAAGAAAAGCCCCACAATACAGCCATATGATTGCTGTACTCCACACCACATAGTCATCTAAACATCCACATACTCTACCTAAACACCTTAGCAACATTCTTAAAATCCTAGTAGTCACAGGCCATCTCTTATCTGTAGCAGGACCTTCAACTAAACCCCAATCTTCAATACTCGCCCCACCATCCATGACTTAGTACAGTCCTCTAATCTGGCCGACTGAGCAAATATTCCAATAGCTGCCAACGCCACCCTCACCGTTCGAACTGCCTTACCCTCCTTTTTCAGCATGGCTAAATAATGCAGCAACAAACTCTCAGAACACTCACACTCTTCTTCCGGTAGCTGCCTCACAAAGCTATCAAAATTGCACAATGCTCTACAGTAAGCTTTCCTTGTAGATAGCGCCCATGACTGATGCACCAACCCTCTGATCACTACTTCCCAATCTGCCAAATCTCATCTGGTATGACTGAGGGATGCCTTGCTGCTGTTGGAGCCACCTGCCAAAATCTGTAAAACGGAAAACGAGACAAACTGTCAACTATCTCATTCTTAATCCCTGACACATGCAACCCTGTAAATGAAAAGTTAATCAACAAGCTTTGCAACACAAGTTTATGAAGAACCAATAACAAACCCCAGGATTTAGCCTTCTTAACCTGAAACATTCTCACCCCTGGAATATTGTCTGAATTAAACACCACCCTCCTTCCTCTCAAACAATCCTGCCATACCACAGAAGCTGCCCAAATTGGCATCAGCTACAAAAAGGCAATGTCCCATTTCCAGTCTTCTGACCAATGAGCAGGCCATGGCACCAAGAACCATTGCCCTGCAAAATAAGCTCCCATGCCCAGACCCCCAGCCGTGTCTGCAAACAACTGCAGATCTCCTTGACCTACCCAATCTGAGTGCCAAAATGTGATCCTATTAAACTGATGTAAAAACTGCATCCACAAAGCTAGATCCTCCTGAATAACTTATTGACCTTTACTCTGTGGTGCTTACTCTTCCCACCTTTCAAGAGAAAAGCCACCAAGGGCAAAATGTACACCCTGGATGCACTACCTGCAAGCAAAATTCATCAAGCCCAACAATTCCAGCACATCTCTCACCCGAACCTTATTTTTGGACTTCACTCAGGTGATTTTCTCCTCCAGCCGAACCACCTTTTCCTCCGGCAAATGAAACAAACCCTGGCCTGCATCCACTATCAAACCCAAAAAATCCAGCACCTTCACAGGACCTTCCAACTTATGTTTAGCCAGTGGTACTTCCAAGACCTCACACATGCCCACAAACTCCTGTATCACCACCTGGGCCCCCTCTCTTCCTTAACCCACCAGCAAAAAATCATCTAGATAGTGAATCGCTTGCTGTCCTTCCACCCTACGTTGCTACATCCAGTGCAGTGCTGTGCTAAACTTATCAAAAGTAGAATACACCACTGCACATCCCATAGGCATGGGAGTATAAAAATAAAAACTATCACCCATCGCCATGCCCAATAATGGCCAATCCTCCTGCAGTGGCACCAAGTGAAAAGCTGACTCAATATCTAGCATAACCAGCCAAGGATCCTCAAAACTCCTAATGATGGAGACCGCATCAAACAAGGATACATAATTCACTTTAACCTATTCCCCAGGGATAAAATCATTAACAGACTTGCCTTCAGGGTATGACAAATGATGAATTTAATGAAACTCACCCTGCATTTTCTTGGGAACCAAACTCAAAGGTGACACTTTAAATTGAGTAAAAGGCGGCCAATCAAATGGGTGCAACAATCTCCTCGCCTGACACTCCTTCTCAGTCAGGACTCAAAAAACATTCTCCCACCCTCTCACAGACTTCAAGTTTTTTCCCACCTTACCGTCACCCACCAAAGTAGACTTAATCGAAAACCCCCTGGAAAAACCCTCAATTAATTCCCCAGCCACAGCTGGCAGCAGATAATGCGCCAGCAATTCCTTCAAAACCTGAACCTTAATAGGAGAATGGGTCCCCTGGGCATCCCCTACCTCCACGAATAGACTCCCCCCTTGACTACAAAAATTAGCCCTGCCTCGTACTCCTTGCAGCGCCATGTGAGGGGTCACCCCACCCTCTTGGAACCATGAAATAGGATGCCTGGCCACCAAACTGACTGCCATCCTTACCACATAGTGTAGCTGCATGGTCCCCTATACACTTAGAACAAGCATGGGAAAATCTGCAGCTTATCCATGAACACCTCCCCGTATTAAAGGCCCAGCATACCCAGGTACCCCCTTCTGCTGGCTGACCCACTGTGTTACCCAGGCCAAAGGTGTCCATCATGGTAGAAAGCCAAATATCCAGGTGTCTGACTACTTCCCAATGCATGGATTTGTCAACAGCCTTTCGTTTACGAAATTTCTGATCATACCAAAGCCACACATTACCTGGCTGTAACCTCTTTGCCTCCCGTATAGTCAAAAAATAGGCCAAGAGAGGAATAGCTAATGAATTATCCTTGTCCAAACATGCTGCCAGGTAGTATATAAACCCCAAGACACAATTATCCCATGTTCTCTGCTGAAACCTCCCCACCTGATTGTGACTTATAGCCACCAATGCCACCAACAGGTCCTTCCCCTTAGCCGTCTCTGCTTCCATCAAATGCTGAACCCCATCCACATCAATTAACTCAAAAATATCAATAAATTTGCCTTTCCAAATCTCCTCCTTCACTAAAAGTGATATGTGTGGAGTCAAAAAAATTGGTGCTCCCTCTTGCTGTAATGCCTACGTTGCCAACCAATCCCCTGGCTGCGACCCAAAGTATGACCCTACCTTGTCTAGATCAGACTCCAAATTCCCCTCTAACTGTGAGAAGGTATTATCAAAACCCAAACCCCCATCAGCTAAAGGGTCTAAACACCTATCCAATGCAGTGCATTTTACACCCCCACTCAACCCTGAACAATCACTCCCCATAACTGTACCAACAGCTTCTACCTCCACCAAGCCTGGCGAATTATTACCTATCAAGGCTGAAGGTGCTGCCACCAGCATCTCAACCTCCGTTGTCCTCTCTGCCATTGGCATTTGTCTGGATCTCTTAGCTCTCGCTCTCCGAGTTCCAGTCCCCATCTGCAGCTTTCTTCAAGTATTTGGACCTTGCATGCTGGCCGCTGGAACATCATTAGACATCTCTCTAAACAAGTCTTCTGCTTGTGGCACAATACTCACCTACTTCTGCCATGATCACCCACTCACCCCGAATGCAATACCTGAAAATAAGCACAGGGAACACAAAAAAAAAAAAAATCAGCTTAAAATGTACCACTATTCCACCAATGTATAAAGTACGTGCCTTGTAATAGCAGCCAACCCAAAATACCCTACCTACCAAGTGTCAAACCCAGGGCCCTATACACTGAAACCAGCACAATGAACCATTCCACCATATGCTCTGTCAATCTCCTTACCTCAAAGTAACAGCTTGGATCAACCAACCCCTCTTCCCTTTTGTTTTTTTTTTGTTTGTTTGTTTTTTGAATAAAATATAAACATAGCTCCCTCACTAAATAATGCACCTAGTCCACCCTACCAAGCCTCGAACCCAGGGCCATCATTCTCCATGTCCACCCTGACCAGGCTAATGCACCACTAACATCTGAGAGCTACCACATTTTTTTTTTATTTTGACTAAGATTCTTCCTACTCACCAAAGCCTTCAGCTAATCCTGTACCCTTACCAAAGTTAACTGCTACATATTCGACTTTCCACAAAGTCGACTTTCATATGGCCGAAACCATATGATCGACTTTTGGAAAGATGACCATGTAAAATATACACAATGAGCACTTACCTTAAAACTGTTAGCAGGGAGCAAGCCCACCTGCACCCCCCGGGGGGCTCTGCCTCCCCCCCAACTTAAATATACCAACTCCAAGATTGCACTACAGTGTGGAAGAGGGGCATTTGCCTATTCTGCACTGTACAGAGATAGCGGTTCCCCATGGTCAGCTTTTCAAAAGTCAATCATATGGTCTCGGCCATATGAATTTTGACTTTGTGAAAAGTCACTCATGTGAAAGGGACCCATATATATATATATTTATTTATTTATTTATTTTTTAATTAAAACCCTATGCAGAGAGAGACAACTGCACCACGTTGCCTCGTCACTGCCGACCCCCGATTGCTACTTCCTCTCCCTAAACTCCCTACCTAGCACTACAACCCTCCACTTCATATTAAACCCATAAATTCCTTTATTGTTATTTATTTATTTTTTTTAACAATCCCCGATTTAAACAAGCCGCATTTTATGGTGGAGCTGCGCATGTGCAGTAGCCACCTAGCAAGGAGCACGCAGTACCGGCTCCTTCCTGAACCAATGGACCCACTGACCACCACGGAAAACACTACACCACCAACGAATGAGCAGCCATGGACCCTGAAGCCCCCCGCGAACTTGCCGAACTAATTGACATGGGCCTCCAACAAAAGCAAAAAGGATATTCTCCTATTTGTTTTGTTTTTTTTTCTTTTTTATGACGGACCTACCACATAACTGCGCATGTGCAGTCAACGAGAAATGGCTGAGTATGGCCGGGAAACCCACTACCACCAATGATGAACTATAGAAGGGACCCCTACCTACCGGCTCCATCCTCACTACATCTCCTGGCCCTTGATAGCCCACCGGAACCACGCAGCCCTACCTACGGAAAAGAGGCCTCCAACCAGGACTGCACAACCTACCACAAGCAGACCATCCCCTGTAGCTTGAAACCGACCGCCATCATGCCACGCCAGAGAATGCTCAGGACCACGCTACAAGCAAGTCAATTCAACACTATCACCAACGTATCTTAACAAACACACTCGCTTTCCCCTTTCATCTAGTCTAAACCTCTTCCCTGGGGCAAACTAACTTCTGCAGACATGCACCATCCCCCTGTTCTCTCCACCTTTCCTTTCTCCCTTGTTCTCTCCACTTTTCCTTTCTCCCCTTATTTATTTATTTTTTATACAAACCACATCCCTGCCCCTAAACTTATCCTTACCTACCCCTCCATCTCCAGCACCAATCCCCAATTCCCCCTCTGCACACACCACTCGGGAAGAAAAAAAAAAAAAAACTTTTGGTAAATCTACCCTCCTTAGCAGTTGTACTCACCTGTATGCTGGGAAACCACCCAAGGCCTACCTTACTCACAACCTTAGGTCGGCTGGGACATGGTCCTGCCTCAACAACAAGATCACACCAAATGTGCCTCCCAACACTAAATCCAATCTCAAAAACCTTTAAGACCTTCCCATTAATTCTACCTCACTTCCTCCCAAGCTGTTCACTAACTTAACCCTTTCCTACCCCTTTCCTACCTAATCCCTACCCACTCACTTAAACCCATCTTACCTAACTCCTTATATCCCAACCCCCCCCGCCCCACATTAAAGCTGTCCTGTGACAACTTTGTCTGTTCCTAAACTTCATTTGTCGAGCAAAATAAGATTAAAAAATTCAGTGTGCTACTTTTTAGTGACACATGCAGCTTTCATTATTGCCTCAGCAATGTAAAGAATTATGTTAAAAAAATACTAAGCCCAACTGGTGTTGATATAAAGGATCTCATAAGTGAAGCAAGCATTCCTAAATTCTCTGGTAAATCATCTTTTTCTTCCTACCAGCTAGTCTCCAATGAATCCAATTTATAACTTCCTGTATTGCTGTATTGTGTAAGACATCTTTGGTCCCACTATTAGTCACTGAAGCTAAAACCCACTATGACTGTAATCCATGATTTTTACTTCCCCCAAAAGGAAACCTGTCAAAAGACAAATCTTAAATGTTATTTGAGGGTGAAAAGCCACCCTGCACCTCAAGTGCTTCATCCCCTGAAGTTATATATAGCAATATTACCCCCAAAAGGGCATCACTGCTATCACATGATGCCAACAATGATTTTCTGTGATGGCTTTTCAGTTCTCAGCATTTTGAGCCTCAGGTAATTGATGCTCTAGAAATCATACTGTATCTATTTATGGCTTTTACAGCTTATGCCCCAAGAGGTTGAGAGGTATGAATGATGACAGCAAGTGTTTTTATAATATTCTATCTTAAAATGTTTGCAAGAATAACTATAGCACTGGTAATCTGAAAGCATCATGTTATACTGTGAAAATAATTATTAGTGTCTAATGCAGAAGTAACAAATGATATTGTGCATAACAGCAAATTTATTTCCTTGACATTCCTGTCTCACTACTATAAGTTTGAATTTTCCCTTCTCCTGACCTTTTAAATGTTTTTGTTTTTCTTGATCAAAGACTCTTCAGACATTATGATGGTTGGACCATTTCATTTTCTTTTCTTCACTTGAAATTGCATAATTTTTCAAATGGTATGCTAATGCATTTCTTTATAATCATTATTTTGAGTTTGTTCCCAAGTTAAAGTTGTAGTGATTTATGTAATGATGCAAAATGTATCTGATGTATAACAAGAACATTACAGAAACTTTTGTTATCCATCTACACGTTTCTGATTAATGCATTTTGAAGGAAATTATACAACTATTCAGCACACTAAAGTACCATATTAAAAAAGTCTTTAGGAATGTCTTACTGAAAGGAAATGCATACTGAATCTGTACAAAGCCCCCCAACACAACATTCATGAAAGCACGTATCTGAACCATGGACTAACATTAATGCAAATGTTTTGGGAAAGCTCTAGTGAAGAAAATACTGCCCATTGCATACAATCCTACTGTACAACTCCCTCTTGGGACATTCCTTTGATCCAATGACAGAAAATACCTTTCAGAGCATCAATCCCTACTGCATGTAATATGGAAAACCTCTTCAGAGCACAGCCTCCACAGTTGTGAAGATAAAGACACATAGCCTCACACCAAATTATGTACACTTATAGCTAGTAATGTTTAAGAGGCATGGAGTTTATTATGTTTAGAACACACTGACCAGTACAACCATGAAGCTTTTATATATCACCAAAACCTTAACTGTAATAAGATGTTCTAATCACAACCTTCTAAAACTTTATTTATTACAGTTTGTGTTAAAGAATAGTACAACTGCATATTTCAGTATTAATCATCAGGTATTGCAAAATAATATACAAACTGTGAAATATTCCCAAACAATGAATTCTACATTCCTTAATTACTAATGATCTACAGTTACATATGCATACAATATGTATATGTTACGTATGTATATGCACTACATTGCATCACATTTTATCAGCCTCAGATGTATATTAATCTGTTATAGTGTTACAACTATGCTGAGCATGAAATCGGTCCATCTGAAACACAACTCTACCCTGTTAAACAATTCTAAATAAATATATGTGCTTCTAAGCAGCTTACCATAATGTATATGAACTTTTATAATTAGCAGCTAATATGCACACCACTGGAGAGATTACAATAGAAGGGTAAATAATTCACAATTCAAAATGAATTTGTAAACCATGTCCGAGAGTTGGTCTGTGGTGGTTGCTGTCAATTTTTGTAGGTACATAGAGTAAGAATGATGCATGTCATTCTACCAATATCATTACATCTCACCACTTTGTGGAATACCAGCTAATTGTTGATTCATCAGAGTTCTGCAGTGTCTTAATAGCACCATCAGGTCCCTCAAGATACCCAGTAAGCTGGCCATAAGGGGTTTCTACTCACTGGATGGGATAGGTGGCTTACTGATCACTTTGTTTTACCATGTAGACATTTTGTAAACACTATGCCAACTTACCACACTTATCCAAGCTAGATAAAACAGTTGCTAGGATGCATATATAATAGGTAACTATACAATCAGGACTATACCAATAGTCTCATGAAGTATGATCATGTACACACATGTACAATAAACATGTCTAAGAATAATACATACGCAGACCTTCCCGGAATATCAGGATGCAGCCAGTATATAAGCAACAGAATGGAATTTGGGCAATGCAATGCTGTACTATGCTATATTAGTTCTACATACGTTACATAAATCAGAAAATCACTTTTATATTATATGCTATGCATTTTGGATGATTTATATCAGTATGTACAAACACATTGAACGCATTTCTGCAAAATTTTTATTTGATTGCTTGTTTGCTTGTTAAATGAGTGAATCAAATAGGTACAGCAGATGCTTCTCAGGCTTGACCCTAGAACAATCTTCATGAGTTTGAAGTCCTTGTTAATACAGGATAGAACATGCATTCCTTTTATCTGAACATTAAAATGTGAAGAAGTGTGAGGCACTTTTTCAGAGAACAATACAAACAAATAAAGCAGAGATGGATTCACTTTGGAAGCTCGAGATACTGAAATGTCAAATCTTACTATCTCGAGAAGCGAAGAGCGAAAGTGCAGTTGCATGAAACTGCATATTGTCGAATGTTTGGTGAATCAGTAGTATGTGTGGTATATGCTGTTTTCCTGATATGTTGTCCCTTTAAGGTTAAGTGGTGTATGGGTAGAAAAGATGGCGGCCAACATGTGGTTATGTTTGGAGGGTCTGATAGGTTTGCAATTTTTAGGGTTTTATGAAGGGATGTGGTTTGGTTTAACATTTTGGGAAGTTTTAGAAGTTGGTTAGGGAAGGAAGATGTGAGTGTGTGTGTGTGTGTGTGTGTGTGTGTATGTGTGTGTGTGTGTGTGTGTGTGTGTGTGTGTGTGTGTGTGTGTGTGTGAGTGTTGAAAGTGTTATTTTTTTCTATATGTAGTGTGTGTTTTTTTTGTGAGATAGGTATAATAGTGTGCAATGGGAGAGAAGGGCATGTTACATTAGGTTTGTCTTTTTTTGTGTGTTACAGTGACCTTGGAGTTGGTATATATAAGTAGTGGGGGTGTGGGGGTGCAGGGGGCGTACCCCCTTGCTTATACATATGGTAATGGTATGTGTGTTGTTTTCATGTTTTTATGTTGGGGTAGGGTTGGGTATTCTTTTTGTATTGTTATTTTCGATATTATGGGTGCCGGTTTTTCGGGATTTCTTTTTTTGCAGTTTCTGTCTTCTGGTCTCGAGATACTGATATTTGATATTACAGTATCTTGAGCTTCTAAAGTGAATCCAGCAGCAAGACAGCCTATTGTATAGTCTGCTATTTTGCTGATCAAAAGGTACAGCATCTATCTTTTTGTACTAATCTAATATTGTGTATTGAAAAAAAAATAGATAAAAAGAGCATGTGCTGTTTATGTTCACTTTATCATCTGACCACCATGGTCATCAGCTCTGATTATTATACTGCAGGCTTTTATGGATACCTGAAATTTCTAGAACTAGACAGCAAGGATCAGTATACCATATAATGTAGCTTTAATTTAAGACACATAATTACTATTTTTTCCTCAGGGTAAAATGACATTTCAGAGTCAATTCCATTAGATAGACTACTTCAAATGAAAATAACAAATCCATATACCAAAGATAAAACTTTCACAAATTTAGATGTTGGTTTGCTTTTTGGATCAGTTTGTTTTAACTTTGGCAAATTCCTAATCAGTCTTGCAAATTCTGAGTCACATGTTGGCCCAAAAGTCTCTTGCAAAGTGTTTAGCTCACTTTCTATATTTGGATGTATTTTAATACCATGATGCAGTTGATCAACTTTTGCCATTTCTGACTATTTAGTGTAAGCATTCATTCTGACTCATCCTTAGTGATATCAGCATCTGATTCTTCCACTCAAAATGAACATTGGCCTTTCCTTTCAGTTATTTTACTGAATCCACTTGGTATCTCATTCCCTTCATATCACAAAGGTATTGAACCTGACTAACAGATGCCTGTCCGTGCATTCTCATGAAATATTTAGCCCTTGTAATTTAAGGGTGAATAACCCAGAGCTGGCTAGAACATTTACATTTTACCCTTATTCATGAGAGATAAGGGTGCTAAATCAGAAGCAGATTTGCACTTTACAGCCCATGTGTCCAGATTACATTTGAACAGACTAAAGGAAGAGCTTTGCTTTATGTTAAAAGAAGACCATTCCAAAGAAGTGGTATTCTCTGTGATACATATCTGTCCCTCCAACATGTTCTATTTATGTGGTAGAAGACATTAAAATCTTGTGGGTGTGTTTTTATGTCACTATTGGACTTGTGAATGTGCAACAGATCTAAGAATATAAAGAAAACAGTGACAGTTGGTTCACCAGGACTAACTTCCTGCAGAGGTGCAAATATGGCTCAGAAGAAGTCCAAAAATGAAGAAATTGCGTAAAATCAATTTAATCAAAACAAAAACAAAAACGAAGTAAAAGTCCCTTAATTGACACATGATAAGCGCTTTCGATAAATCCTTCCTCAGATCGTAGTCGATCGATTAAATTGATTTTATGCAATTTCTTCATTTTTGGACTTCTGAGCCGTATTTGCACCTCTGCAGGACATTAGCCCTGGTGAACCAACTGTCGCTGTTTTCTTTCTTGTTTCTTAGGCAGTTCACCGCAGCAGTGGGAGGATTTTATCTTTGATCTAAGAATATAGGGTCTGTTGAGCCTCTGTAGGCAACACAGAGATCACCCTCAGTAGCCTGTATGATATTGAGAAGAGGAACATAGCTTTGTGATAGTCAGGGTATTTTCTTTTATGATTTTAGGCCCTTGATTTTCTTGGTAAGAATGTGTTGCGGTCATTCAAGTTGTATTAATTGCTTGGATTGGTACATACTAAAGGGGTCATTATATTTAGTGACTGGAATAATAAATGGCAAACATAGTGAAATGATCACATTCCTGAACCTAGATGCCATACCCTTGCTAATAAGCTGCACAATGAAAAATGATTTTCTTAAAATAAAAGATTTATGATGACTGAAGGACTATTTGTTTTCCAAACAGGTTCCAAGTCCCTACCTACGTAAAATACTGATTTTCAGGGATGTGTTATCAATGTGCTGGTTACATGGAATGTAATGGTTGCTGCAGGAGACCATTATACATTTTTTGGTATTTAGTTTTAGTCCACAGTTATAACACCAGCTATTTGTTTGGGAAAGGTCCTCTTGAAGGATGTTGGTATCCACTTGAGAGTTTATGATGGTTCATAGCTTCTTAGGCTGGTACTAGGCTATCGGCTCTAGGGCCTATACAAGCCTAGCCATAACAATTCCCTGGCTATTTCTTCCCACAGTATTTACTTCCCTGGACCCCTGTCTAGCAGGGCAACTGACGTGATCCCCAGGGTGAATTTCCTATCTCCCATCCAATCATCAAGGTTCTTTTTGAAGAGGGCCAAAGAGGTGCGCTGCTTGACATGTATGGGCAGTTTATTCCAGAGTTTGGGGAGTCTCTGGGTCAAGAACCTATCCCTCCAGCATGTTTTGTTCATTGTGATGAGAAGGTTTAGATTCCTGGAGCGTGTGTCTCTGAGGGATTGGGATTTCTTTAAGTGTAGCATGTCCAACAGCTCTGGGTTTAGGTTCATAGGTTCATAGGTAGGTACTAGGCTATCTGCCCGCAGGCATTTATAAGCCTAGCCGGAATGTGACATGGCTTTATATGTTATCAGAGATTGTGTCTGAGTAGACGATATGTGATAGAGTATAGGTAGAGTGTATTTAGACAGTCAGCATAGGGCATCTGCTTTAGGCCTGTGATTCTTTTTGTGAGGTATTTCTGCAGCCTTTCCAGTTGTTGCAGATGTCTTGAGAGGTACATACCAAACAAGGTGTTGTATTCTATAATGGGTCTAATGAGGGATGAGTACAGTGGGATAATGACCTCCTTTTTTCTGGATGAAAAGCCCATAGTGATGAGGTGTGCCACATAGAAGGATTTCCTGACTGTAGTGGCAATGTGGTTATCGAAGGTGAGACCACTGTCCATCTGTGTCCCTAAGTCTGTTATCACACTTTTGGTGTTTAGTGTACTGCCACCTATGTGGTAATTCACGGGTACATGTTTTTTCCCAAAGTGGATAACTATACATTTCTAGGCATTGAGCTTGAGCCCATGGCTCTGGCACCAAGCATCTGTTTCTGTAAGGCCCTTTTGTAGAATATCCACATCATTTAGTGATTCAGTAATGGCTCCAAGTTTGCAGTCATCTGTGAACTTTGTTAGCCAGAGTCCCTTATTGTTGGCCTGTACATCAGAGAAGTAGATGCCAAACAAGAGCGGTCCCAGGATTGAACCCTGAGGTACTCCACTTGTCACTTGTCTGGAGCTGGATTTGGAGTCGGCTACTTTTACAGTGTGGGTTCTGCCAGTAAGCCAGTTGGCAACCCATCGGGTGATGTAGGGATTAATGCCCAGCTTAGTAAGTTTATCTATGATTCCAGAGTGGAGGATGGTGTTGAAGGCCTTGGCGAGGTCCAGATAGGCTGTGTGGACCACCTTACTCTTGTCCACGGCCCTGAAGACTGAGTTGAAGAAGTCAATCAGGTTCAGGAGATAAAATCGTTCCTTCACGAACCCAAACTGCATGGGGCTCAGTGTTTCAAGGTTGCCAATGTCTTTGTTTATAAGTTCCATGATAATACGTTCGATGGCCTTGCAGATCAGGCTCGTCAGACTGATGGTGTGGTAGATCCCAGGATCCAAGGTGGATCCCCACTTATGGAGTGGGATAACTGTAGCTGTGTCTCACTCAGTGGGCACGAAGCGTGAGGTGAGGTTATGATTAAACATGACACTTAGGTGAGGTGCCAGTTCATTTTGTAGTTCATGTAGTACACAGCCTGGGATGTCATCTGCACCCAAGGATGCTGTATTCTTAGCTTTGCAGAGTGTGTTTTTTACCTGCGTGGCCATTATTGCCAGAATTTGGCAATCTTTTGGTATTGAGATGGGCCCTTTAGGGGGTGAGAGGGGGGTGAAGTTTGCATTGAATCGATCTGCCAGGATATTGGCAATATCCTTGGGATCAGTATATTTAATGCCATTCTCTTGTAGCTCAGAGCAGATCTGAGCATTGCCATTTAGATTCTTGACATAGCTATAGAATGACTTGTGGTTGTCTTTGGAATCTTTTGAAATTTTATTTTCGTAACTAGCTTTGGAGGATTTTATGAGGGATCTCATCTTCTTACTGAGGCTGGTAAGGACTTTTTTGCATCCTGGTATTTTCGTCTTTTCTGCAACAGTTTCTTCCTTTTGTTGTAAAGTTTGTTTATGGCAAGGGTCTACCAGATTGGCTTCCTTTTTTTGGAGGAGAATGTCTTGGTTCTATTGGAGATGGCACGATTCATGCACGAGTGTATGTGTTCGTTATGTGCCTTAGTGTAGGATTCAGCAGTTGAACTTTCAGTTCCCGTCTTCATGGGTGTCATGAAGTTTGTCACTTCTGACTTAAGTAGCATGATGTTGTCTTTGGAGAAGTTTCTTTTTATGGAGGGTTCCATACTGGGGAGTGGGGGTGGGATGTGGATGTCAAGGGTGATTAGCTAATGGTCAAAACTGACCAACGAGGGGGTGACCATAGGTGTGGAGAATTGATTTCCCATGTTGGTAATTACTAGGCCAAGCTTGCAGTTATCTGCAAATAGTGTTTTTGCATTTACTTGCAAACTGTATTTAAGTCAGGCATAGGTCAGGTATGTATAATTAGAAATATTTCTGCAAGTGATTGTCATGTAGTAGAAGTTGGTGTGGTTCTGTACTGATATACAAACAATAAAAAATGTTCTGTCTTAAATATCTGAACATACCTTTCACAACAATAGTACCTGCTGAAGTACTAGATGACTTGACTAGGTACATTCTGGTTGGCAAAATGAAAACATTTTGTGATGTAAACTGAGTATCATTTGTCCATGGATCACTGCCCTCCACACATTTAACCACACTAGAATGATATTGTGACCTTTGTTTTATTACCAGAAGCAGCAGACTTCCAAAATACTGAGAAGCATTTCATTGCAATCATAGAAATAATTAGCACATCTCTTATAAAGATATTAACATTTTACATACTATAAGCAAACAGAAAATATACTGGGAAGTCTTATCTCTTAGCAAAATTCAGCCCATAAAAGCAAAAGGAAAAAGAACTTCCCAACCTATGGGAGGGAATTACCTCAAAGATCTGCCCCAAACTAGCAACATTCAAGTGAAAATTACCGATGGAAGGAGGACTTGAAATAGTCCATGCCAAAGAGACCATTTTCCCTATGACCATCCTTTAAATACACCCCCCCCCCCGTTTCCTTACAACGACTTCATTTTTCTTCTTGATCTCTCCACCATTTTATCCAATCTTAAGCATGCTTCCTCTGCTAAACCTGACCCTCCACACTCTCACCCTAACCTAACTAGCTTCCCATTAACTTAGGTGGGCAGACATCCACTCACAAAAAAAGTCTGACTAGCAAACTCTCTTTGTCAATGGATCTCTGCCCTCTGCAGAAATTACTAGACTAAAATGACATGTGACTATACTTTTTATTACTAGAACTAACAAGGATCCAACACTCTCAGAAGCAGTTGACTGGAAAAACAAAAATTAATATCACATCTTTATAAAGATTTTATTAATATAAATACTTCAAGAAAACAGTAAACTTACAGAGCAGTGATCTTAGACGAGTCAGTCAGTCTATCTTAACTGATAAGGCAGTGTTATCACATTTTTTGGTTAGCAAAAGCAATATACTTCACTGAACACAAATAACCATTAACAAAAATGCATCCCAGGAAAGACAAAAGAGAAGAAGGCATTTCCAAGCTAAGGGGAGAGCTATACAAAAGAAAAAAGTGCCCACCAGACTGTCTTTTCCCATGTTTTATTATAGCAATAACCCACGCCTGGGTGTGGGTAATGCGGGATTTAACCATGGTTGGCGTGGTTTGGTCCCGAGGGCGAAGCCCGAGGACCAAACAAAGACAACCGTGGTTAAATCCCATTACCACACCCAGAAGTGGTTATTGCTATATAATGACATTATTTAAGAAAATAAATAATTACTTTTCTTAAATAATGGCATTATATAATGCCTCTTTGCTGCCCTTCCGCAGCTGTCTGGTATTCTCGGCAGTTCTGATGTACTGTGCATGCCTCGCAGTACATCAGAGTTGTGGAAAAGCAACGGAGAACACAAGATCTCCGTTGCTTTTATCTGCTATGTTAAATGGGTTTAACATAGTGAGACAGCTTTAAAATAAGCAGCGGAGATCTCCGTTATTTTAAAGCTGTCTCGCTATGTTAAACCCATTTAATATAGTGAGACAGGTTTAAAAAAGCAACGGAGATCGCAAGATCTCCGTTGCTTTACATTGTGTCGCTATGTTAAAGGAGTTTAACATAGCAAGACAGCTTTAAAAAAAGCAACGTAGATCTGCGTTGCTTTTTTTAAACCTGTATCACTGTGTTAAACTCTTTTAACATAGCGAGACAGTGTTTTATACTAACGGAAAAAGTCCGGGCGACCGGACCTTTTTCCGTTAGTATATTGAGGGATTTACAACGGTCACGCTGGTTGGGCTGGCCAATCAGCGTGCACGTTTTAGAGGAAGAATTGTATAATTCTTTACTATACATCTAAAATAATAGTCCCACTTTGCTGCAAATCTCTCCTTTAGAAGTAATCATTGTTCTGTCCTTAAATAACTAAACTGGACTGAACTTTCACATCACTTCCACTACATTCAGCTATTACTAGCTCATACTCTTAATATACTACACTGATAAGTATCTGGCACTAAAAGGCATGCTTCAACACTACCACCATACCAAAGGTCTTCGCTCTAAAGACAAACTCCTCACCTCTGTCTTATGTCCCCAAAATCCATTGGGAGCTTCCTTATACTCAAACTCTATAGTTACCCTCTGGAATGCCCTCTTACATGCTCTCAGGCTTCTTGAAAACCAATAGGTATTTGAAACACATCTAAGAAAACACCTCTCAACATCCTGGCTCTATAGCTGTGCATCTCCTGGATAAGTTTAACATATTTCCTTCTTTCTCCTCTTCTACTATATTTCTGCTCTCCCTTACTCTGTTACCAGCTTTCACTGTCTTCACCCACCACACATTCAACCTATGCTTCTCTTAACTCTTATTTCTTATTTCATTTATATCTCATAATTAAATCAACCTTTTGCTTTCCACCCTATGTAAATAACTTAGTACTCCATATTGTAACATTTATCCTACTGCATAGTTATTTAACCATATCTGTATACAATATAATGAGTATAAGACACCTTACTACTTAATGCATGATTACTAACTTGCCTCTTTTTGACATTGTAAAAATTATTTTAATTGTCTTCTGCCTAACATTGCTGATATTGTATAACTTCAAATATTTTGTTTGTACTGCATGAAATGCAGCTTTTCTCCCCTGATGTGCACTGAAAATGGGCCTTTGAGCCCAATGGGACTTTCCCAGCCAATAACTAACTAACTAAATAAATAATAGACTTTTTACTGATAACCAGCTGGTGTACATTAAACAAATCAATTCATACCTCACTAAGATGTACCCCATTTTGCGTGAACCATACTGGATCCTTTTCTAAAAAATCTCGATGTAATACTAAAAGACATAAAGACACAGCTACTCTAGAGACACTGTGATTAACAACCTTGGTAACCATTGCAACTACCGCTCCTCTCCATGTTAACTTTTCAGTAAAAGAAGGCCAGACAGTCAGTGCCCACAGAAATCTATGCTATAAAATAACCCCCCAGATTCACGAATCCTCTGTGTAAGACTAAATAAGTCTTACACGGAGGCTGCAGTTGAACGGTATGACGTAAGCATGCCATGAATATTCATGAGGGCATGCTGACTCAACCGTAAGTCTAACACAAACTGTGTAGGAAAGCAGGGGGCATGTCCGACTGCCTAGCAGTCTAAATGTCCACGCCCCTGCAAGGGTTCGAAAAGTAAAATGAAAACACACAAGAGCGAGTCCGCTCAAATGTCCTTGCACCCAACACCACACTCCCTGACATTGTAAACCCCCATCACAGTTATAAAAAGTAAAACATTAATTTTATTTTTTTAAATTCCCAAAATAGCTGCCAGTATTTGTGCGTGTGTGCGCGGGTTTGCCCATTGCTTAGCTGTAGTTAGCAATTCTGACATGGAAGAGCATAAGAAAGAAATGTTTATGCAAATCACACCAAATAGCAATAGTGTAATGGTAGAGCATTTGCACAAAGAGGAGGCATTCACGGTTTGAGTCCCACCACTTCCCTTCTTATTTTAAATCAGTATATGAAATAATACCTGACATATATGATTAAAATATTAGTAAAAAGCAGTGAAATGGCCTATGTATCAGTGAACAAAATATATATTTTTAAAGGATCCTGATATATAATTGCCCGCAGTTAAGCAGTGCTTTACCCAGCGCAATAGAGTTGCCCATAGTTAAATAGTGCTTTACCTAGCGCAGTATAGTTGCCCATAGTTAAATAGCACTTTACCCAGTGCAATAGAGTTGCCTATAGTTAAATAGTGCTGTACCCAGCGCAATACAGTTGCCCATAGTCAAATAGTGCTTTACCCAGTGCAGTCGCTTTGCGCAGACGTGGGCGCTGCACCAACCAGGGCACCGTAGGGCAACATAGAGCAAAGTTGCTTAAACACAGCCACACCCCCTAGCCTGTCTGGATAGTATTAAAATAAAATGAATAAAAAGGTTCGAACCCAGGACTCTGTGCACCATAATCAAAATACTGAACGACTAAGCCATGACAGCTTAAAAGAAACAGCCACTGTTAACATACATGTACTTAGAAATGGTAGATTAACCATTACTAAGTAGGTCTGCAGTCAGCTGAGAATTTTCAAAAACAGACAATCACAAAAAAGTGTAGGAAATGTGGCATATTTAAGCCCCATATTCGGGAATACTCGCCATAAATGATTGTAGCTCCCATCTGCAGTTAGAATGGCTGGTGCTGGAGAGGGTATATGCTTCCGAGCGCAACGTTGGGGCATCAAGGAGTCGAAATACATGGTTTGGCTCCTTGTCCACTGTCATGAGTCAAGACTCCTGCAGGGCTAGTTCCAAGGGACAGAGTACAAGTCAGAGGCTTGGAACCAGTAAGCTCATGACCTCACCAGTGTCACAGGCATTCCTTGAACTGGTGAGCAGGTCCATCACCACCATGCAGACCTGAAGAGATGGAAGCAGGACCGCCTGAACCAATGGATACAGGAGGCCCATGGGATGCAAGATGCCCCACAACTGAGTAGGTAGCCATGGAATGCAGTATGTAAGAATTGATAATTGATCCTGTATAATGGATAGGTATGTCTCAATATCCCTTCATTCACTTCATAGCTGCAGGTGACCGTGCTGCAAATCAGCAAGTCTATGCAGATAGGCTGCTAAGGCTGTGCCACCAGGCAGGTTAGTGATTATTCTGCATGTATTGTTATATAAAATAGGGGAGAGAGAGCATGAAAAAAAGTGTTGTAGTGAAATAATACAGCCATAAAATGCCCTGAATAAGTCCTCTGCATGTACTGTCATATAAAAAAGTCAGAGAGCCAGAAAAAGAGTGTAGTAACCCATTAAGAAAGGTAAAATATGTCTGGAATAATATCTCTGCAGGTACTGTCATATAAAATAAGTGATCGAGCCTGAAAAAGAGTGTTCTAACCTATTAATAAAGGTATAATATGTCTTGAATATGTCTTCCATATGCACTGTTATATCAAATAAAGGAGCGAGCCTGTGGAAAAGTGTGTAATGTAATTAATAAAGGTATAAAACCCGAAGTTTTTCTGTGTCACTTACTTTGAAATGTTGTTGTACCCTTGCATTATACAAATAGTACTGTTTTAATAAGTGCTGGCAACCCAGAGTTGTGCAGTCCCATCTAAAGTGGGTGATGGAAATGCTAGTAGCTGTGAAGCATATATACAGTCCTCAACAGTCAGTTACTGGCTGGCATGCATAAGTAAATCTGGCACATGAGTAGCATGTTAATTTGTTCCCCAGAAATGTGAGTGTGCATCAAGAAATGCAGGGTTCTGTACAAATTGAAGTGAAAATGTCATGTGAAAACATCCAGATATGTAGATAAAGAAATATAAATGAAATCAAGAAATACATAGCAGTAATATCTGCATCTTGGACAGTTAGTATGTCAGATATAGGTCAGGTATATATTGAACTAGCCAAACCCATTACACAACCTAATGCATGTTGGCAAGTGTAATAATACATGTAGGGGATATACACTTGCAGTTACTAGGAATGTAGTGTAGACTAAAAGTACTTATAAGATGTTAATTGAGGTTTCTTTCTACACCTTACTGTATGTGCATAAACCATGCAATTCCACACCTCAGTGGGTATGTGTAATCTCAAATATTTGTTGGGACATATGTCCTATTGTTCTATAAATATTTGCATTCACTTTGATGCATGTGCCCTGTTCAAACACCACAGTCATGGTGGCCTGTTGCTACCAATCATCCCTGCATGCTGTTGGAATATCCACTGTCGTTCAATATATGCATTTGTTATGCTTGCTGTTCAACTGTTGGAACCTTGGTGTGTTGGGTTAATGGGAATATTACTGCATGCTGTTACAACTAATCTGGAATGCTGTTGTTTATCTTGTAATTAAACACACCTAATCACAGAACGTATGGGAAGGCCGGTCCCAGCAGACCCACCTGTCCCTCCTCAGCTGGCGAGTGCACCTGGCACCATCAGGTCCGGTGCCCAGCCCGGGCTCCCCTCATCTGTTGGTCCTGTGCCACCTTCAGCTGGAAGCACTGCAGGGGATGGTTCTCATCCCACGTGAAAGCATGGGCGGAGAAGGGCCACCTGTCACCCTTTGAAGGGTCCAGGCTGTGGTGCATAGGGAGATCCAGCATTCAGTCGCTGATCCCCTATGCCAGCTCGAGGCGAGAGTGGCATGTCTCACGGGTGAGCCTGCCTGTCCTACGCAGCCCCAAGCACAGCCACCCTCGGGGCTGTGAAGGTGCAGTGGTGACTGCCCATGGGTGGGGATCTCAGTTCCACTGTTGCCATCTGTGGGCTCATGGGCTTACGATTTCCAAACATCCGTCCCCGTCAATTGTGTTCACCCACCCCATGTGTCGTACACCACCCCTGTATGTGTCTTGTTTGTCTTGTCTGTTAACCTCCCCAACCTACCTCCCCAAACATGCCTACTTCCTCTACCTCACTTTCCACTCTCACCTGAAAAAAAAAAAGGGCAATCTGTACCCACAAAAAATGACGCCCCATAAATAGCTGCCCATTTCACATACATGTCCGCTGGACATGTAAACTGATAATTATAACTGGCAGTACAACTGGAAGGTTTCAAATTTCACTCCAAAATTATTACATATGCACATAAAGAAATGGGCAGCTATGGACCTTCCCTACACCTGTCCTGCACATCCTGAGCTTGTTTACCAACTGTCTGTCCCTCTTTGTGCCCCCTTTTTCACCACTTTCCTATCTCCCCATTTTCTTTTCTTTCAAAGAAATTAGCGCGGGGGTTAGCGGGAGTAAGCACTTTTAAGCAGTAGTTAGTGGGTTTAAGCGAGTGTGCGCATGTGTGTGCTTAGCTAAGCATCACTAAGCATCGCAAAAACCTGCGCAAAACCAATTACAGCTGCTTAAAAGTGCCTTAGTCACTCTATGTCAAGGCCCTTGTTCTGTTCAGCAGCAAAAGGAAAAACCTCTGCCAGTCTCGAACCCCAGACAATTGGCACAATAGACTGCATGAATTACCACTAAGCCACAGCAGATATACAAATAACTTGGTGCTGAAATAAATATATCATGCATTACAATGAGGGAATGTAAATGGAAATTAGGAATGGCATAACACAAATCCTGTTCTGTTGGCCTTTACCAGCAGTTGTTGTGGAATTGCATGACATGACTGTGAAAAGAGAACCAGCCATTCTAGCAGGGAATAATGTTACAGTAGTACCTTACAAACACCACACAGTATCAGACCAGGATAAACACTGGCAAAGTTGAATAGGGCAGAGGCCAGACTCCCCAACTGTGACTGTTTTACAGGGATGTCCCTGATTTGTAAACAAATGTTAGCTGTGCCCCTCTGAATTACTCTGAAAAGTACTAACATTAGGCAGAAAAGTGGGGAATCACACTTAATGAATAATGTCAATAGTTGGGAGTAGACACTGCTTGCACATCAGAAAAGGTGTAGTAATACATATGCTCTGATTACCAAGAAAGTCTCAACTGCAATATGTCTGTAATATATTGCAGGTGTATCTCACTTATATGTACCTTTCACTGAGGCCATTCAAATATATACCTGAGAGTATATGAGGCCTGGCAGAGGCAGAAACACACAGGCATATCAGCATTTCTGCTGTTACACACTCTGCAAATAGCTTTGGAAGGAGTTTCACAAGCATGCCCTTATGTAGGAGTATAACACAGAAATATCACAGGATGTAGCCATGTACTGCTAGCAACCAACTGTGACAATGCCATTGTGCCAGTGCTGAAAAGACTGGTGTGGTGCACAGACAAAGAATAATAGGCTAACCTCTAGCTACCATCTGGATATGTCCACAGGTGGGAGCTATGCAGACAGACTACTTGCTTTGATAGACTAACAGGTACACAGCAACCCTGTATGTTCAGCAAGATAAACCTCACACGATAATAAAAAATGTAATTTGCAGTTCTGCACCCCTACCCAAAGGTACAACATACCTGTGTATTCAGGCAAAAACAAGGGTGTAGGTAGGCATACTCAGTACTGAAATATGTCCAGTTGTGTTGAGCAGCCTGTGCTAATGTCAACACAAACAAACCACAAACTGTTCAGAAAGTAGTAACTTAATAATTACAGTATAGCAGTTCACAAACAGTGCATGTGCCACAGGAATGCATTGCAATAACCACATTTGTATGGCAGTTAATTGTCTAATTCAGAAAAAAAGTACATACTCCCATGTATCCTGTGTTAGCATTTGGAGGGGTGAGCACATGTCTACACTGAGAAGTGTGCACTGGAAGCAGCAACATTCAGGTTTGAGTACAACATGCATATCACTGGCTACAACCCTAACTTCAGGTAAGAGACATATACCAACCTTCTGACTGACACAACGGTGTCCAGAGCAAACAAGCATGGGCCCCACCTTGGAAAGCTGAAAGGGCTATGCCTACCTAACCTAGCATTTTATAGCAGTGGGCTGCAATCACATTGAGTACTACAATCACCACACAGTAGGCTGCATGCAATTACTGAATGGTGGGCAGCAATTGGTGTAGAGGCTGTCACATGCACATGTGCAGATACCTAGAAAAGCAGGCTGTACCTGCTGTCCACACAAGCAATAATATCATTGCAGGAACAGGTAGATAGAGAGCGAGAGAGAAACAGAGACACAGACAGAGACACAGAGAAAAGAGACAGAAACAGTGACAGAAACAGAAACAGACTGGGAAAACCCAAAACAAACAACCAAAAAAAAAAAAAAAAACAACAAAACAGTAACAACAGACGGAGCAGGGAAAACAAAGGTAAGGTATGTAACTCATATGTATGTGCCGGCATGTAGTAGATGTTCCTGAAGAGTACTCTACACACTGCAAATCATCCATATGTGGCAGCAGTATGTATCTATCTGTATCTGCACATGTGCATAGGGCAAGGGACATACTGCAACTGTTAGTGAAGGGTGGACACATATATGTCGTTGAAGGTTGTTATGTGCATATATCTATGTAGGTCATAGTGTGAGGCATAGAAAACAGCATGCAATGCTGATATATGTCATGTGGTGGTTAAACACTGTGGGACTGATTTGTCAGATCTGCTGTGTTACAGCCAATGAGGCCTGCTAAAGCTACATGGGCTGAGGACACCAAAATGCATTCTGCACAACACTGTGCAATATAATCACATAACTGTACATCCCACAACTGTCGCATAAGTGATATCCCCACCATGAAAGGTGGACTGTACATGTGCCTATATGTACATCTATATGTACAGCAATGGATGTGTACATGTATGTGTATAGATATGTATATATATATATATATATATATATATATATATATATATATATATATATATATATATATATATATATATATATATACATATATATAGAGAGAGAGACATGGGGTCATATGTACTGCAACAGGTGTGTGGTGACCAAGGCATGGACTGTAGACAAGTGTCGATACTACAGTGCCATTCCTCCTTTCCAAAACATTGCACCCATTAGCTACTACATAGGTAGAAATCTACCTAACACTGAAAGTGTGATAAGGGAACATGGGACACAGGTGGACAGTAGCATCCCCTTTGATAAAGACAGTGCCACACTAGACTTGTAATCTGTCTATGTGGTATGTGCCATGACAATAGGTGTGTCATCTAGGGAAATATAGGTCAGTGTTCCCCTCTACTCATCACAATTCCCTGTGTGGTATGTACCTCACATGACAACTACAGCAAGTGGAAAGGCCACAGACATACCGCACAAAGGGTAATACTGGCCTCAAACAGATGCCCTATGCAGACTGACTCACAAAACCACAGCTAGACTGTATTGCATACTGCCCACACAGAGGTGACCTCTGCCGGACATACAGAGGTATGTCAGACCCATAGCTGTGTGACAACCACCATGGCAACATATCACAATCCCTCTGGGCTACATGCTATAGGGCCCTAAACCTCATCAGCTCACTAAACAGCACATGCTGAAGGTATAGGTTCCTATCTCAGAGATATTCCATACTCTGGAATAGACCACCTAGCAATAGCAAACAAGGCTCCTCATTCGCAGTTGTCATAAATACCCCTGATGATTGTTTTGGAGATTGGTAATACACCCCAGAAATCCCCTATGTGGTTCTGGTTGACAGGGGCAAGTGAAATCAAAGTACATGTGTGGAAAAGGCCAGGGTAGCGTATGGCTAGGCTGTTGTAGGCCCTAGGGCCAATAGCATCTCACCTACCTATGACACTATGCACTCACAAATGTACTCAATGCAATACCTGCTATGTGCGGTTGAATAAGTGTAACGCTGAATGTGTGCAAGGTCTGTAAAGGTGTGATACCATAGTGTGAAGTTGTATCTGACATGGTAGTGTCTATCCTAGTTGTGAAGCCAGCAAAAGATGTGTATGTTATTGTTAGGCAGACATAGTAGTATGGCATATGATGTGACGTAGTTCCTTGTTGATGACTGTGGTGTCCCATTGTAGGCTAAAGCAATACATGCATGCTTAGTGAGTGGTACTGCTGGTGAATCCAACTCCCATATGAACTGTAGTACTACCTGAAGCTGTAGGCCTAAACAGCACAGTATGGTGTGTGTTCACATTGCTTGGAAACACTATCTTGTGTGTTTCCCGTAGTCTGCACAGAGGACATAACTCAGGCATAAGGGTTTGTAAGTAGTGGCACACAGTACTGTATGGTACACAGGTAAAGCTCATCTGTGTTGGCATACAGTGGTGTGTTGCATGTTTGTCTGATGTGTGTGTAATTATGCCTGTACCATGGCCGCAATCATATGTGTGTCACAGGGCATACGTGTGTATCTTGCAACATATATACTCTGTTACAGCAGTATGCCACCTATATTAACAACTGTGCACATATGTTAGGCAGGGCTATGGCATCAACGACTAGGGTGGTTTACTGGTACTACTGCAATTGTACTTTACATTCATTGCAATGGATGACATCTTTGTTCATGCATTAGCGTGATATATACCCCTGTGGTGAGGTTGTGCATTGTGTCACAAACAGTGTGCCGGGTACTACTGTATAGTGGTTTGATATATAGAGTGTGCCAGGCACTGTTAGTCAGTTGTGGCTTGAGAACTAATATGTGGTATTGAACGTGTGTATCGTCTGACAGACAAATGGGTGGTATATATGGCAGTGAAGTGATATCTGTGGTTAAGGGTGTAAAGTGTGCCACAGGACTCGCTCACACATATTGTTCATTTGTCTTTCAGCCTGATGGCCCACCAACATAACCCATCATACACAGCAGCGGAGGAAGAGGAATTCCAGGAAAGCCTGGTGCAGCACAACACACTGTTTTCCAGAAGCAGCCAGCACCAGCATGAGCGGACTGCACTGTGGCAAGATCTTGTTCATCACGTAAATGACATAGGCATGCATAACCGGACATATGAGCAGGTACGCCATCACTGCAGTGATTTAATTAGACATGTCCGGCGGCATGCGTCTGATATCCATAGACAACAGCTTGCCACAAGTGGTGGGGTGGCCATTCATCCCTCCTCACCAGAGTGGAGGAGCTGCTCCTAAGCATGGTGGCTTCTGGACAACAACAGCAACTTCCACAGACATGTGTTTTCATGGAGGCCAGAGCCACCCAGCATGATCACATGGAGCGTGCAGGTAACATGCCCTATCTGTAGACTACAGTTACCTGTATTGTTAGATTATGTCTACATCAGATGTGTACTGTGTGTTTAGCAGTTGTGCTGCCTAGTGTTGTGCAATACTGATATTTGGAATATTATCTGTACACCTGTGACTGTTGACTGTTGTTCTACTGTAGTTTAGAAAACCTACAGTAGCAGTGCCACAGTTGTGGCCACTGACGAACTCTCTCATATTCTCGTAGGTCCCTCTGGTGTGACAGCAGGGCAGACGATCCATGCTGGTAAGTGCAGTATAACTGCAATGTTGGTAATGAAATGTGCATGTCATAGGTGAGGTGTAGGCTATGTACACGTAACACACCTACGCATAATGCATGCCATGCATATTTGCTGTAAGACGTTGCACAGCTCAGTAATGTCAGTAGCTGCCTCAATGACATGCAATACACAGAGCATCAGACACAGTTGTGGCAACACCGTACTGCACATTGGATAAGCATAGTTGCTACAGCTGTACACAACATAACACGTTTATCATACGCAGTACACCTCAACATGCTACATATGGCATTGCCACACACCAGCTGTAAGGTCACACTTCAGTATCCCACATGTCATTCACACACACATGATATACCTCAGGGTAGAGGCCTATCATGGGGCTGTGCAACACTCTTCAACACATAACACAGTCATGTTAGGCAATGCTCCCTATTGGGCACCTCACACACCCATGTACAAAGTGGCTGTGTAATTGTGAACGTAGCCATGGCACTGCAGTTTAGGTACAGCATGCTAGGCGGTGGTCTGTCACACATTAGTAGCTGTGAGTGACCACATGATGCATGATGATGATGGCTCATGGTACTACACCCCATCCAGTTACAGTGACCACAGTACTACACATAGCAGTAATTGCTTTGCACCTCAATGTTGTGTGTGTGCAAACATATGCACCTATACACAATATGCATAGCATGTTGTGTGTGTGCTTACATATGCCAGTATACACAATATGCATAGCAGTCGCCATCTGTACAAAGTGACACATATATGTCCTGGAACGCTATTGGGTGTATAGGTCACATGACACACATTGGGTATGTGCGGTGTTTAATGTTGCAATCGTGTAGCATGCCATGTCATGGCTGGCACCGACATATCTGCAATATGTCCCACACTCACCATAACCACTGTACAATGGCCATGTCGAGCACTTGGATTCCTTCACGTCTACATGCACCACTCATCCCGTGTGTCTACATAGCATGCATGTGCTACACCTGTGCCCACTATTATCTGCTATGGACACACACACTGTAATCAGACATGGAAATCTATGTGTCACACAGATAACACATGCAGCCATGGTATGTATACCTGTGAGTGATGGTGCACAGGACATTGCAGAGCTGATAATACTTGCATAGCAATGTTGTGTCCATGTACACATTGTGTTCCAGGGTGTAGACAATCACTGAACAACTACACACATGTATCAAAGCCATGTATACTGTCATTAAATAGGGCCATCTGCACTTGCACTGCATGGTCTTGAGCAACATATATTCTGCATGCTGACACGTGTGAGGTGACTGTTTGCCTTGTGATACTGTCACCCACCTTCACCCACTATTGCGTATGTGTTGGATTGCTGGTGTGTGTGTGTGTGTGTGTGTGTGTGTGTGTGTGTGTGTGTGTGTATCTGCTGTAGTGAGGAGTATATTTGTGTGCATGTGTGCATGTGTGCATGTGTTCATATGTGCATGTGTGCATGTATGCATGTGTGCGTGTGTGCATGTGTGCATGTGTGCTAACATCATGTACAGATTGTAAAGTGTGTTTCCTGTCTTCCTCTCACAGGTGCTGAGTTTGGGGTGGCTGAATGCAGCAGGGAACCTGAAGTCACTGCCACAAATAGTGGAGATGATGAGATATGTATTGTGGCACAGACAGATTTGACAGGGTCTGTTGTTGGTCCGCCAATCGGCAGTGCACAGCGTTCCACCCCATCTATGCGCACACTCATACTGCCAATACATCCCTCATCACCAATGGCCTTAGCCGAGGGACAGCATACAGTTGGCATTGACCAGGATACTGTGGTACCCATGACACTTGCATCCCCTCACAGCAGCCATACCCAGATTCCTGGAATGGTACCACACAAGCGGATGTCCAGGGGTTCTCGGGGGAGCACCGCTGGTCATATTGCCCCTGGCAGACGTGCCCTCACAGGTCTTACAACCTCGAGTATGTTCCGGGCTGTAATGCAGGCACAGGCACATATGGAACGGTACAACAGACAGGGACTAAGGGCGCAGAGGGCCCATTACACCGCTATCAATGACAGCATCTGTGACCTTGCCAGTGCCACCCGGAATTACACTGTGGTCATTGATAGATGTGGCGGGGAGACATTAAATACCCTCCACAATGTGTTTTACATGAGCCAGGACTGTGTGAGACGGTTGAGACGTCGACGCAGATGCATGTCAGCAATATCAACAGCTGGCAGTCATCATGGATGGCCCACAGATCACAGCCGCTCCCATAGTGGCAGTACCAGCCCCAGCAATGCTGGGGCTGGCCTGTTGATTGGCCGTCCTAGTAGACCACGTGCACTTGGCTCTGGCCAGTCCCAGCAGGGACATGGATCCACTCGACATACCTCTGCCTCTGATGATATTATCCAGTCAGGGTTGGTACCCAATACTGTCCGTAGCACCCCTGTCAGGCACAGGTACTGTGTCCGTGGTGGGAGACAGTGATCTGTACAGCCTGGCAGGTACAGTCTGTGGCTGTCCCACAACCTCCTGTATATGACAGCCACATGGTGGAGCTGTGTGCATGCAGACACACACACATTAACCAAACAACTAGGGCTCACACATACACACACATTACATCAGCATTGGCCCATGCTGTACTGTTGTCCCTCACACACACACACACACACACACACACACACACACACACACACACACACACACACACACACATGTCGATTGGATGGGTCAATGTCGGGCTCTGGCAAACCAACAACACACCCTGTGCATATGATGACACCTGTGCCACCTCCTGTCATCTGTAACATTGATGCAGGAACAGGCTAACATGGTGCTGATGCACATGGTGACATTATAGCAGTGTAGCAATATTAGCAAGTTGTCAACAGGAAAGTGTAATGATATGCGTGTAGGTATATCTGAGCAGGCATGATGCATCAAAGCTCTGATTGTCAATGTAGCATTGTTTACACCAGTGTTAGGTCTGAGTATGTATTGTCCGCCCATGTGCCACTTGGCTGAAGTGTATAGTGTTGCCAGCATGTGTTAGTGAGTGGACAGTACATGTGTGCAGTACAGATTAGCAGGTGGACATCTGTGAACATGGTGGGTGCGCACTCTCTGCATGTATGTGCATAGTGGACACATGGGATGTGTGACATACCCTGTTTTACACATAGTTAACATCTCGTAGTATCTCTCAATGGCCAGTATGCATTCTACTACAGATATGTACTAACATGGGTACACATGTGTGTATGACATGGGTTGACAGTATGCTGTGGGTGATACTGTTAATATCTGTCAATGTTTTGCATTCTGGTGGTATACACAACCTCAACAGCATGACCATAACCAATCATTAGATGATGTCCTGACAACTGACACACAGTTGTAGGGAACTCAGTAACAGTGGGATCCTTCCGGTACTATACTATAACAGTAACCAGTGGTATTGACCGCCACCTGTTCCTGGGACCACACCTGTTTGGCATATAGGCCTCTTAGGTACATGCAAACACACTAGGGATATGTCCATCCACATCTGGAAATGCATGCATTGGCCTACAATGCATTCTCTGGATGGGACACATATCCTACACAGGGTATCATACAGACAGATACCTGTTGTTTGACACATGCTGTATTTCACTAAGCCGACTATGGCATAGTCATCAACATTTACTATACATACTATCCTGACAGTACCACATAGGTGGTAGCCCCCAACATGTATGTTGGGTACCAATGTGTACCTACAGCCACGTGTTATGTCATCTGTCCCTTGGTATTCACATATCCAGAGGTATTGTGGAGTCACTCGGTGTAGCACATAAGACATTAGGGGCCTGAATGCATATCCACAAGGCTGTTGTACACCTATAATGACTGTCCATTATTGCCAGTCGTTGTTGTGTATGAACATGTCTGACATATACCCCAGGCATGTACCCTCACTCACACTACTCTATAGTAACTGTCATGGGTGTGTGTGGCACAGATTACCTTGGCCACAGATCACTACAGTGGCTGGCCTTGTCACATACATACATATGTGACCTACGATCTGAGAAGCAGTGGCACAATCTGTCAAAGGAAACAAATGTATTCATGTAGTATGCAGGCTTCACACCTATGTACTACTTGAGATCACATGTACATATATTTATTTGCCACACAGATACCTGATGTGTGCAATGCACATGCTGATTTAATCCTGATATGTCATACCATAGTAAAAGCAAAACCCACACTGCATTGACCAACAGTGTCACACACACACACTCAGTAATTGCAGGTTTCAAACCCCAACCTAACTATATTATGATACTATAGAGATATGCATTAACACAGCGTGCTATATGCTTTACTGGGTGTTTTGTTTTCTCCTGCTATATTTGTAGGATGCTGACATCATCGGACTTTCCAAAGAGGAATGTACCTCTTTTAATGTGTTTTCCCAGTCTCCAAGAAGGGCACTCCTCTCAAAGGAAATCACACACATACACCCCCCCCGACACACACACACACACACACACACACACACACACACACACACACACACACACACACACACACACACACACACACACACACACACACACACACAGTCTGCAATTGCAGGATTCAAACACCTACCTAACTATGTTATGATACTAGAGAGATACGCATTAACACGGCACGCTATATGCCTTACTGGGTGGTTTCTTTTCTCCTGCTATATTTGTAGGATGCTGACATCATCAGACTTTCCAAAGAGGAATGTACCTCTTTTAATGTGTTTTTCCAGTCTCCAAAAAGAGCACTCCTCTCAAAGGAAGTCACACACATACACCCCCCCACAGACACAGTCAGCAATTGCAGGATTCAAACCCTTACCTAACTATGTTATGAGACTAGAGAGATATGCATTAACACAGTGCGCTATATGCCTTATTGGGTGGTTTCTTTTCTCCTGCTATATTTGTAGGATGCTGACATCATCAGACTGGACATGATAATGTGTGTACACTTTGTTTTATGCAATCCCAGGAATGAGCCATGTGGGTCGACAGGTGTCAACAGCTTGAACAGGACCACATAATTCTTAGCTTGTGTAATCTATCTGTGGACAAATTGACATTCCTTCATATGTCAACACATATTTATGCACAGATTGTTGGTTTTGTAGATACGACATGTATCTGGGATGTTGATAAAGGGTTATTCAAAGTCAATGTGAGACATGTGTAGCTCCGTTCAGTGATGTACATCCTGGGTGGCTGCCTTGCAAACAGTCTAACATGTTTGGGAACCATGATCTGCACATGAACATACCACAGTTGGTAGGGTTGAGTGTTTTTCAGCTTCCAATAGCTCTGTTTATGACTTCAACCATGGTGGACTCCATGGCCTTGCAGATCAGACTTCATAGGCTTACTGGACTATACTTCCCATGGTGTGTTGTGCACCAACACTTGTGGGGAGTGCCATATGTTGCTGTAACACATTCAACGGTTCCAGATCCTGTGGAGAGGGTGAGGCTCAACAGACTGTTTAGGTGCAGGGTCTGTTTGTTCTGTAGTTCATTCATGACACATATAGGAAAACAATGTAATCGAATTGCTGCCATGCTTTTGGCTTTGGGGGGAGCTGTTCACCCATTCTACATGTGATATCTCCTGGTATGAATGTAGGGACGTTCATCAGTGGGAGGTGGGTATGTATATATGGGCCTGTCTGACAGGATGTCGGCATTGTCAGTCAGGGCAGTCCAGTTGGTGAATATTGTGATTTTGACACAATGTCACAACTGCCTCCTCCTCCTCCCAATAAACTCAGATATATGTGAGAGATGCAACTATACAGACATACAGGAGGCTGAGCTCTCTTGACCCATGACTGGCACAGTCTATCAGGTGGTGAAGGTAACCACACACACCACATATCAGTCTCACATAAACCTATAGCGACAGCAATCAAACTACATTATCACACATAAACATACTCAGAGGCTCTAAATAAACTCTGCCTAAGCAGCAGAGACCTCCAAAGCAGACACACAAACAACTGCTACCCACATATCACATAGTTCACAATGTCAGTGTATCACACAGTCACTGCCCTTCAGGCTAAACAACACACCTAATACACTTGTAACAGGTGACACTTATTGTCAGACACACTGACGTCCCACTCACCAGGCCGAACAAGGGGATGGTCACTTTGAGCTGTCTGTCGGGTGACAGGATCCGCCACATAACACATGCACTCAGGTCACTCCAAATCAAGTACAGAAATGTCTCCATCATTGTCCATGCTGGTGCGTAAAACCTCAGATGTTCCTCCCTGGACCACATGACATGATACATAGAGGAACTCTCTGATCATGTAGCCCAGGCCAGTATGACCCTGACCTTGTGTAGCATCTTACACTCACCAAGTATGATGTCACAGTATACAGACAAACTTATCACGTTTAACAGTTGGCTAACATATTGGTGTCATTCAAAAGGGATCCAGTGTCTGTCAGCCTGGGGTGACATGCTCGAAATGCCATGTAGCTTCGCTATGGACAGCTTGCAACTGTCACCCTTGGACTTTCTAATACTGGCTAAGGCTCTTGCTACCACCATAGTGCCTTTTTTAAGCGGGGCTCAAAAGACAAACCCACCTCCATAGACATTACAGAGTAAATGAAACTAAGGGTAATGCTGCTCAACACCAGATGTGTTACCCTCAAATTGCGCCCACTCAGGACTCTCCTCAGTATGGAGAATAGCGATATCTGTGCAATAACAGACACCTGGTTCAGGCTCACAAATGCACACCAGCACTACCAGGTTATATTTCATACCATGCTTTCTGACCACAAGACTTGGAACGGCCAACACAAATAGGGGGAGTATCCATATACATCACAGATACACACACCACTGGGTTAGTAGCACTGCACGAAGCATCGCAGGCCATACATATGCAACTAACATTGTGCAAAACTGCCTTTCAGTTTGTTGCTTGCTACAGACCACCCTCCCAAACTCAGGAACCACACTCGGCTTTCCTGGGAACACTGGAGAATATGAAGGTCTCTCCAAACACCATTATATTGGGTGACTTCAAATACCCAAACATTGACTGGGGATACTACTCAAGCCCCAACACCTTCGCCCAACAGTTGATACTATTTATAAACTCATATGCTATGGCACAACCGGTCACCACACCCACAAGAGGGGAAAACATATTGGACCTGATCATCACCAACATGGGGACTCTATGTACCACACCAGCGATATACCCCTCATTGGTAAGGTCAGAACATATATTAATCTCACTGGACATCCATATCCTGTCCCCACACCCATCCTGGGTAATCTTGGTGAACTTCTCAAAAGCAAATATCTCACTTCTCCAAACCAAGGTGGTATCCTTCAGAGACCCTGGGACAGTGGTAAATATGGCTCAGACTGCTGAATCCTTTACATACACATTCTATGGACACCTAGTGGACTGCATGGATCGTGCTATCCCAAATAACAAGAAGACTCACTCCTCCAATGGCAGGGAACCTGTCTGGTAGACCCTGGCCATTAATAAGCTATACAACGAAAGGAGGAAGCTACTACATGATAGAGCACAATCCCAGACAGGGAAGGCAGCATCTGTGATCTGTACTAGCAGACAGCTACGATCACTCATGAATTTATCTAAGGCCTGCTTCTAATGGACAATTGCACCAGACACATAGGACAATCACAAGGCCTTCTTCAGTTATGTCAGGAACCTGAGTGGACACTCACTGATATGCTGTGAGTTACTGCATACTGACTAAACATACCCTGAACCCACTGACATTGCCAACATCCTGGCAAACAGGTTCAGTGCAGATGTCCCCCCCATCCCCCCTAAGGAGCAACTATCCATCCCAACAGAGTATAACCTCTCTGACATCAAAAATAAACAGGTGAGTGCTGCCCTCCCCAAAGCGGACAACACAGCATCAATGGGACCAGACGGTGTCTCGGCCTGCATCTTACACGAGCTTCATGACAGACGTAACCCTCACATTAAGTCACTGTTCAATATCAGAGTTACTACAGGATATATACCCAAGAAATGGCATACAGTGACAGTTGTCCCGCTCCACGGAGTTGGTGCCACAACGGACCACAGACAATATCGCCCTATAAGCCTAACTAGCCTGTTCTGCAAAGCTATGGAGCGTATTGTCATGGGACTCATACACATAGACATCGGGAACCTACAGACACTGTGTCCTACACATTTCAGCGTTGTTTTGGGCAGATCTTGCCTCTTGAACCTGTTTGTATTCTTTAAACAGTTACCAGGTCCATTGACATAGGGACGGTTGTCCACACAGCCTACCTGGACCTTGCAAAACCCTTCAACACAATACCTCACTCGGCCATTATGCATAGGCTCACCAGCGTCGATATCGACACATATCTCACACTATGGATTGCTACCTGGATCAGGGATAGCACCCACATGGTCAGTATTGCAGGTGCCATGTCTGACTATACACCAGTTACACGTGGCATCCCACAAGGCTCAGTCCTGGGACCTCTCTTGTTCAGTATATATTTGTCTGACGTACAGGCTAACACAGGAGGAATATGGCTGACCATGTTTGCAGATGACTGCAAACTGGGTGCCATAATCAACTCTTCAGCTGGCACATGCATACTCAAACAGGGTCTCACAGAGATGGATGACTGGTGCCTGAGCCATGGCCTACAGCTAAATGCCATTAGTTGCATAGTCATCCCCTTTGGGAATAACAACATGCCCACACATTACCACATAGGTAGTAATCCATTACATATGGTAGGAGTTGTTAGGGGTTTGGGGACACAACTTGTTCGTACTCTCGCCTTTGACAATCCCATTGCCAAAGTGGTTAGACAGGTCTATATAGCCCACCTTATCCCATATGGTTTCACATCTAGATCAAGTGAGGTCATTGTGCCCCTATACTCATCACGACCATGCTTGGTTACAATGCCAAATTTGGGATGTACCTTACCTGACACCTGCAGCAACTGTAATGGCCACAAAAGTTCCTCAACAAGCAGATCTAGGGACTCACACAGATGCCCTGCACAGTTCGGATACAGTAACTCCAGCTATACTCAGTCACTTACCACCTACTCGGGTCTGCTGTGTACCTGTTGTTTACGGAAATATCCAACCCAGAATTAATGGACATGCTCGACCTCAGGATATCTGACTCCCTTGGAGCTACACACTCCAGGGACATATACCTCAGCACAGATGTTAATAGGACATGCTGGAGGGACAGATTCTTATCCCAGGGGCTCCACTCACTCCGGATTGTAATCCTGGTTTCGCATAGGCAGAGCCACCCACTGACCACCTACAGGAGACATCTTGACAAGTGGATGGGTGATCGTATGTTTACCCCTGGGATATCTTCTGAGTCCCTGCTAGACAGAGGCACAATAGACTAAATGTAAATGGGCTATCTTGTGTGACCTACTGTTCACAGGCACAGTGTAGTAATCTGACAGGGTTGTGAAAGCCAAACACACTCTGGCTAGGTTTGTACATGCCCTAGGGCAGATAGCCTAGTATCGACCTCTGAACCTATGATAATGTTTGAGATGCACAATGTTTATTGATGATATTGTTTGCAGGTTTTTAACGTCTTTGCTTTCCCACTTTCTATGAACAACTTAGGCATCTGCAGAACATATTTGATTATGACAGGGTTCCACTATATTATATATGTGTCTGTTGTCATATAACTGTGTGCACAGGGTGGATTGCTGGATAGTGAGAGGTTCCTGGGTTAACACATGCAACTGTCAGATATGTGTGGCCCACTGCTGTACTCAGATATGGCCTAAGTGTGTGAGCATGCCCAGTTCAGGCTTTCCGTGTTTTGTTGCCTGACATTTGTCTCATTTATTCAAGTGTGTGAGCATGCCCAGTGTGACCTTTCAGTATGTTGCTGTCTGAGGTCCACTACATTTGTTGATGTGTGTGAACATGACCAATATTAACATTTATATTATGTGTGTTGAAAGTCAGGTTCTATTCTTACTGCAGGACTCACCTTTGTGTCATAACTCGACAGGGATTATGCTGTGCCTGCAGGGTTTCCATGAGATACTTTGCATAGACTTACCAACATTTCTTCATACAGGTTCATCACTGCAATACTGTCATGGTTTAGTGATTCGATACTATGACTATAGTGCACAGTATCCTGGGTTCGAGGCCCATCACTGCTTTATATTTTCATACTGAGCAGACCAGACTGCTTAAGGGCCAGTAGAGCAAATATGAGCATGTTGGCTTTTGTTCAGCTATGCCCTACTTAGACCAAGCTTGTCTGACATTGCTCAATATTAACCAACATTACTGGACATTGCCCAATATTACTCAACATTGACCACAGTTGTGCTAGTTGGTGTGTGTGATTTTGTTTACATATACTACATAGTGGTAAATGCTGTTTAGCACTGCTTTATATTGCTTAACACATGGCAATCATGCCTCAGGTGGTGCTGCAGGGCTGCCTATTTTGGATGCACATAATACACTCCATATACATGTTTGAAAGCAGATAGTGTCAACTTAGGCATCCCTTTTACTATATGTGCGAGTCAGAGAGAGGTATCATTTTCAGAGTTCCTACTGAGCCAGTGTATGTGCTATGCGTTGCCTCTTTGCCAATGCCAAAGCATACTGGGCATGCCTCTTTCTGCCTACTGGGGCAAGCTCAGGTTGTTCCGCCTCTGAATCACGCTCTGCCAGTGATGGCCTTGTCAATGGTGGGGATCTGTTTGGCCCAGGCCTATGCTGGTCCTGCTGCAGCTGTTTTTGTAGGATCATATTATGTAGCATAGCACATACCATGTCAATTTGGGTACATGTAGCTGGTGAGTACTGCAAGGCTTCACCAGAAGTGCCTAGGCACCGGAACTGTGACTTGAGCAGCCCAAACACACGCTCAATTACATTTCGTGTTTGTGTGTGTGCCTCATTATGGTGTTCCTGTTCAGGTGTATGTGTGTGTTTCTGATGGGTGTCATCAGCCACGTCTCCAGTGCATAGCCAGCATCCCCCACTAGTTGACCATGTGGGAAGCCCCGTTGGCAAATGTCTGGTACAGCTGCATCAGATGCCAGATATGGGAATCATGGTAGCTTCCAGGGCAGCCAGCACACACATTCAGTATTATGCCCTGGGCATCACACATGACCTGGCAGTTGATGGAGGGGAAGCCCTTGCAGTTGAAGTAGACCCTACCCCGCTCACCAGCTGGTGTTTTGATGCGTATGTGCATGCATTCTATTGCACCCACTACCTCAGGGTATTCCGCTATTTGCTGGAAGAGACGCATATTGCTGGCCAATACCTCACAGGAATTGGGGAAATATACATGATCACCGACATGTGCTGACATGGCATCCAGGAACTGGTGCAGTACCCTGGATGCTGATGCCTGTGATATCTCCATCATATCACCAGTTGGTCTCTGGAAGGTACCTGTTGCTAATATTCTTAGGCCAACACATACCTTGGTTTCCACTGGGATGGGTTCCCCTCTGTTGGTTCTGTGTATGAGGTGTGGCCTGCACAGCTCAATAATTTTCTACAAGAGGTCTCTGTCCACTCTATAGCGCTCCACTATCTCCAGCTCATGTAGCCCCTGGTAGGTTACCCTGGGCCTGTACACTCTTCTCCATCTCCTCACTGTGGGTTGTCCAGCAGTATTTGCATTGTAACCACCCTCAGCATGTTGCATATGTCGCCTTATAACAGCAATGCCAGCCCCTAACATTTCTTTGTCTCAGTAACTGTTTTTCAGTTTTTAATCTATTAGCTTACTGCAGTGTTGCAGTGTCTCTTGAGAGAAACATAATAGACTGTTGTTAGCAGAGCTTTAAGTGCTGGGCTGGGCTAGTGTGCTGCCTGTGTAATTGCCTGATTCTGATTGTTTTCGCCTGCTAGCTCTGCTAGTACTCCCTGGTAGCTTCCTACTATTTGTTGTGCTGCCTTTTTCCTTTCTGTTTCCTTGGGGGGCAGCGCCACACACACAAGCGCAAACACGCGCACACCAGCTCACACGCGCGCACACATGCTTACACGGACTAAAACTTGCTTATTCTTGTTAAAACGCGTGCACACCAGCGCAAACATGCTTACAACTCTTTAAACAGCCTTATACATGCTTACTCCGGCTTAAACGCGTGCACTCACGCTTACACATGCGCACACTGTCTTACTCGGGATTACAGGCGCGCACACGCGTGCATACAGGCTCAGCAAGAAACTTTGGTATTATCCACGGCATACACCTTCAATTTCTTGCCTTTTCCTAGCCTACCTGTTGACACACCTCTTTCAATGATGTGTAAATGACAGTTGACACATGCCACTCTGCTCCAATGAGCTTCACTTCTTTCATACATACCCCCCTCATGATGTCACCGATCTTCTACTCTGTTATTCCCCTTATCCTACTCCTACACTTCACTGACTGTGCTCATTTGCTATGTAACCTTGCGATTCACTATCCAAACCCTCATTTACATAGGATTGCCTACTAATACTTGATTACATCTCGTAGACTGAGCTTCCCCCTTAGCAACCTCTACTCAGTGGCCATGTTGTCTTCAGCCTGCCATTCACTTGCATTGTAAATTCATATTAGCATTAAAATCCACATTTGTGGATCTTCATTATTGATTTTCTGGTTTTTAGAGCGCAGCGCGTTTGCGCGGTGCTGCACTACGCTTAAACCCCGGAGATCGGGATGAAAAAAAAAGTTATTTTATTTTTATTTTGCATCACTTAACATTGCCAATGGCCATATTTTTGGCCATTGGCATGCTTCCTCATGTAAATGCATCCTTTTTTTGGAGTTGTCACGGCTCCATTTTGCTATTTGCAGAACCATACTCAGTTGTCAACTGAGTACATTTCTACAAATAACACTACTCCTACTCGGACAGGTTCGGGTTTCTTGGATTGTAAATTTACCTCATTTGCATAGCTTTCACCTGCAATTGAGGTAATTTGCATATCCAAGCCCTGTCCATGTAGGACTCATTTTGAGAGCTCTGTTGCACGCCCCTACCAGCTGTTCCTGGATCGCTCGGCGGACATGTTGGCTGCATGGTGTCTTATTCTACTCTTCGACTCCGTGCAAGACTTCGTGACTCCGGCCCAATAACTCTCTTATTCTCCTGGACAGTACTTTTATTTGGCATCAAATCCAAGTCATTGCCTCCCACATGAACCACAGTGTCCAGCCATGTTTCAAGGTGAGGCCAGCAAAATCACTGGTTATGGTATGGAAAAACATAGGAAGAGATACTCCTGCTACTCAAAGGGGGTGATGTATCTCACAGTGTGTGACCTACATGACAGTTTCTATATTGGTAAGACCAAAAGAGCACTGAGGCAAAGGGTTTATCAACACCTGTATGACATCAGGAATAAAAACATAAACAGTATGTTGTACAAGCACATTTTTGTGCGTGGCCCACACATACTTTTAAGTTTGGGGCCATAGACCTTATTGATCTTGGAGTAAGAGGGGGACCAATGGATGAATGGCTAGAATTTAAGGAATTGACATGGCAGATTAAAACTAATGCCTGCCAAGTACCAGGTCTCAAAGACAGAATTTCCTTGAGTTCTGTTTAAAAATTAAAATCGATGTACATTTTATAGGTTTATCAGCTGTATTTGTTGCAAGCATATCAAGTTTTAACATTTTTTATTAACTTTGTATAATGTCTGTTTTAGAGGAAATGATGTAATTACATTGACCAATGGTTAGATGGGGTGGTGTATATATGTTTGTCATGATCATGTGATTTTATTCTGATGAAGTCTGAAACTTGACAAAAAGCACTTAAATAAACCTGGATTCTTGCTGGTGGTCTGTTCTGCACGCTTCTTTCATCTAGTTGCTGCTTTTGAGTGGTTTTACTTTATTTCTTGATTATCAAAGGAGAGATTACTATCTACTTGGGTCCCCAGATCCCTTATTACTTCTTCCGTATTTAGGGATTCTGTATATATATATATATATATATATATATATATATATATATATACACACACACACACACACACTCTTTCACTTCTTACATCACATATGCAAAATTATCCTCCATGTCTATATAACTACAGCATTTGTAACATCCTGTTAATAATAAAAAAAGTAAACAATAACAAAAAGAAAAATCTAGAACCATAAACCAGTCCATATGATAAAATTGTCCCAATTCTATCCATCTGAGCAGTCTTAAAGCCTTATTCCGTGGTAGCAGAATTAGGACTTGATTGAAGCCAGGAGTCCAAAATCTCCCTAGTATCTTCCCAAGTGAGGTCCATCTCTTGCATTATTTCTTCTTTCTTGCAAGTAAAATTGAAAGTAGATACACTGGAGGTTCTTGTAGAGTCATGACAGGTCTAAGTTACAAACAACCTCTATAGGACCCCTCCCCTAAATTAGCTGGTATAATCTGTGTCAAGTGACACAGCTTTCCTTTCTTTCCTTGCCAGGACTTTTATGATGCATTAGAAGCATGCTTTTCCTATTTCTTATTGTGTTTTGACCATCTGTTTCACCACCTCAGCAAAGGATCTCATATGGCTCCCACTCTGATCCCACAGAAGTGTATTCACATCACCTGGGACCTGGAAGTAGAATTTGTACATTCCCTCAATAAGTGGCCAGATATCTCAGGGAGACTCCAAAACCAAATTCCCTACCCCACTGGAGGTAGGGGGCTTAGCCTTCCTTTTCACAAACAGAGCAGCACTATAATCCAGAACAATCTGAATGTCCTCCTGAATTCAGACTTTGTTCTTGCTATCTGTTCACTCTTATTTCTTTTTCCCTGGCACTGTAATCCAGACATTGAAAAATTAAATGCCTGGGATAAATGGGGTTAATATGCCCAGGTACTATCCTATGAGGCTGCACAGTAATGGGGAGATCGGATCAAGCTTTAACAAAGGTTAGAGCTCCTTCTCATAAATGATAGAACATCCATACCTTCAACTATCTCAAATAGTCCATTCTCCCTCAAATTATTATGCTGAGCTCGATTTACAATGTCATCTGTCTTTACCTCTGATTGCCAGATGTAACTTCTCAGCAATCACCTTAATGTGAGTGGTACTAAGCTCTGCCTGCCTCCAGATCTCCTGTTCCCTCATACTTTCACTTGTCTGGTCCTGCCGTATGTCATGCCTGACCACTGCAATTTTAATCATGGCAACATCAGCTGATGTCCCCTTCATTATGGCCATCAGTTTTGATGGTTGCAATATCTGCTGAAACATCCATGTTGTTTGCCTGTCATCTTTTCCAAGGGTTTCTGTGCAGCCTTCGCATAGCTCCGCACTCTGACTCAGAATGTAAGCTGATAGCAAATAGTAAACTACAAAAACTCACTGTAGTGAATCAATCACAGGTTATATGTCTCTAATGGACACAGGTAACCTGTAATTCGTTATCTCTCAGCTACATGCTTACACCTATCAAGGGTATCAGAACTTGTCAGAGATTTGGGATGCATGGCTAGGCTTAAAAAGGCCCTTGTGGTCATTAGCCTAGCAAAACCTATGAACTACACTAAAAAAAAATATATATATATATATATATATATATATATATATATATATATATATATATATGTCCAGCTGGAATTGAAAAAATACCCTGAATTCAAAACTGGAATACTTATTCCAAAGGTGGGTAGGAAAAACTTTACTTCAAACCAAAAAGGCAATACTTATTGAATTAGAACTCCAATACCTTGTGTAGAAGTAACAGAAGCTAATGTAAATAGATGAGTACAGCAATTGTACCATCATTTTATTACCTGTTAGCAATTCTTTAGATGTTTAAAATGTGTTATTTACTGGATTTATTTTCCTTGACAACCTCTACAATAGTGCCAGCACTATACATTGGATAGGTACAAAAAACAGCAGCAGTTTGTTAAGCCCGAGAAGATCCTTTTCAGATGAGTATGTGTCAGTGTGTGTGTTTGTGGGTGACAGGGATCATGAATTACTTATAACCTCGCAGCTGAGGTTCTTTTTTATCCAATAAACTTTTGACTTGTCAAACTTGCCTTGAGGTTTATTTCTAATCAGACTGCTCTGGCAGTTTTTGTCATGCTGTTTGTACATTACTGAGGTGCTTACTCCCTGTTTTTTTGAAGAATAATGCACTATATAGGCACAAACATATACATTTATACATTTCAACAAATTATCCACTGTTAATGGCCATAAGTTTCTCATCTGATATCAAGAATCAGAATGGGGAACCAACATTAATTATGAAGGTTTTCTTATCTTTTAGTGAGTCAGGGACAAATCTTAGCAGAATCATAGACAAAGCCAGAGATAATCAGGGACAGTCAAAGGGACCTTTAAAATATTAGTGCTATTTACTTCAGACATTGATAGAATACAAGGATGGGGATTAACATATATTTTCTGAAGTAAAAGAAGCCTATACCTCTTAATTATTGCTGGTATTTATCAAATATAATTCACCACCTTTTCTCCAAAAAATCAACAGTTTTAGGAAGGATTAAGAGTGGCAAAGCTAAAATTTCAGTCAAAACCAGGGAAGTCCCTGAAAATCAGAGACAGTGGAGAGGTATATTATTTATTTGTTAAAACAATTACTCAGCAAATCACATCTATGCAAACATTCAGATACACAGCACAGTAACTAATTCTATTTTTTTCCAAAACAAAACTTATGGAAGATGTTATCTGAAAGGCCAGAAGCATTTTTGTATTTCTCATGCACTGTTTATTTTTTTATTTATTTATTAATGTATTTATTTATTGTTGCTGCATTTTTCATTTTGACTATTAAACAGTACTTTTATTGTGTTTTGTTCCCTGTTTCATTTTGTCCCTTGAGTTAAACAAATGTGACAGTGCCACACATTGACTTAGAAGCTTATCTGTTTCTAGCTTGATGGTAGTTGTAGCTAGTTCATCACACACACAGCTGGCCCTTAAACCTTTATCAGACCCAATCCAAGCTGTTTGTTTTGCATACATCATTGTAGCTGTAATTTGATCTAGCACTGACAAATTCCCAGCAGTTTACGTTTTAGGCTTAATAGGTTTATTTATGATGTCATCTAATGATTTATGAAGAATTATGGAGAGAAACGGTTTCTCTGGTATAACCAACCATGCTACCCTTTTATCTATCTTCTTATAACCTTTAATTATTCAACAAAAATGTAGATAAAAATTATTATTTTTATATGTTTGTTTTTGGAAATGCTTTTCATCTTTATATGCATATTTTGTAATTTTTTCACAAAACATTCATTTTTAACTTGGGACTATATCTTTCTTTGCAATGCTCTTTTTAATGTTTCAGATGTCTACCCTTGAGAGATTTTGTTTCTTTAAAATTGCAATTCTTTGATATATGTTTACTATTTTCCAGTGATAACAATTACCCCGGGATTCATGAAGCTCAGCTCAAGGACGGTTTTAGCTTTGTGCTGAGCGTCCTCCTTACAGATAGTGCAGCAGCACCATATGAATATTTATGAGGGCACGCTGCCGCACCTTCGACGTGCACAGCAAACATGTGCGAGTGCAAGGGGCATGTTGAAGTGCTCTACAAAGGCTTAAACATGCCCCCACAGTTGCACAACCTAGAATGTTTACTATTAGAGCCTGCCTCTAATAGTAAGCAATTAATTCAGCGTCCGTGGATACTCAAATGTATGCTAAGCATACAAGAATGTCCACTAACACTGAAATAAAATCAAAGTAGTGAACACACAAGCACGTAGTGGAATGTTGAGCCCCTGTCCTTGGAACTATCACAATTAGATTTCCTGTGTCCCTATTTTACATTTGTATTGCTTCATTATTGAAAGTGTAAGCAACGTGCAGCATGTTTGTGCGTTGCTGCCCTCTGCTTAGCATAGCTTACACATCAAAATCATCCAAATAGAAAAAAAATGTGGGATCAACATTAACGTCAATAGTGTAGTGGTTAGAGCATCTGCCTAATGAACAGGTATTCATGGTTCGAGTTCCACTATAGCACATATAATTTTCCATGTGAAATGTGTATATGAACATATTTATACATCTTTTTGCTGTATAACCTACATCATAACATGTAAATGTGAACTGGAATACTGCATGAAATGTTTAACTAATGTCATTTAATCAAAGTGGTAGTGTCATAATGAATAAGTCACTAGTAAGCAGGAGTAAGCACATATAAGCAGTAGTAATCATATAGAAGTACCAGTAAGCATGTCTAAGTGCGTTTGTGCGGATGTAAGCAGTGTCCACACAAAGTAAGACTAGTAGAAGCTAAGTGAATTTAAGAAACTGTAATCGGAAGATAGCACAGCCTACTGTCACACAAACATGCACACTCACTCAAAACTGCTTAAAAGTGCTTTAATCACTCTGTATCCAATGGTCCTTGTTCTGCCCAGCAATAAAATAAATGGCCTCTGCAAAGGTTAAACCCAGGACCCTGCACACCACAGCCAATGTGATTCACCACTAAGCCATGGCAGATATACATAAATCTAATGTTATCAAAAACATATCGTCCAGCACAGTCATGCAACAGCATAGGAAATGTATATAATTATGCAGATGTATGTGCATGTGTATGTACAGATATATAATACATATGTATATATATATATATATGAAGAATGAATGTCGTGACAATAAAGCATACAAAAAGAATGAGAAGGGAATCAATAGCAACCCCAGTATTATTTAGTGCTGTCAGCTTGTGTCATATCAAGCTGGGCAGGGGTGAGCAAATCACTGCTACTCACACCACAGGCAGAACACTACCAGTGGGAGTAACATTGTTGATCTGCTAAGTCTACTTTACAAACAATTACAGGGTAGCCCCTGGTGGGACTATCCAAAAATTGCTAGGTTGTGTGGACTTCCGACCATTACACAAGCAAGGGCAGGTATGTTCAAGGACCAAATGGTGGGAGAGCCTGATGATACATGGGTTGAGACGACATACGTGTAGGGTCCCTAATGCAGGGGAGAGGGAAATGTGTGGAGGTGTGTTATGGCTGTGATAGCAACTGGAGAATGGATGGTTTGCATGTATGTCGAACTTGGGAGGGGTGGAGGAACCATGGGTATGAAAATATGGATCCAGGCGTGTCAGGGTTGGATGGCCTGGTTCTAATTGGACCACCTTGTGGAGGTCAGCAAGTTCATTATAAGTATATATATATGCATACACACATGCATACATCTGTATGTACATTCCCTGTACCACATTCATTCCTTTTGCAGACATAAATAACAAGAAAGTGCCCCTACAAACCTCTTCAGCAGATAGAATAATTGGTTGTGCACAAGAGTGAAGGGGCGAATCTGCAAAAATGCAGAAGTGTGTACTTTGTCTGATGTCAGTGCTGCTCTCAAAAAATAAAATGTGAGGACTTTCTCACTATGAAATAATGGAATCACTCCTGTGATCTGTCTGCTACGGCAACGCCAATCACTAAACCAGTCCCATTTGTAATATAATTTTGCTGATCTCGTACATTATAAGCTTTCATATGTAACGTGTGTGTTACCATAGTTATTAATTTGTTGTAGTATCTTGTTAACGGGAATAACAATGTAATGAAGTATAGAGTCTAATCTTGAAATAAAGACATGTGTGTCACAGGTGGGACAACCCAAAAATTGTGAATAGTGTCCTATTGGTCACTCATTTCACCAATGTTTGTGGACTAAAAGGTTGGGATGTCTGAGGATACGTGGAGTGAGTCAAACCATGGGATGGGTCTACAGGAGTAGGGAGTGGTCAATGTGTAGTAGTGTGGATACACCATGTATCCAACTGGAGAATGGATGACTGCTGTGTCAGTGAAGTGTTGATGTGGGTGTTTGGGGAACTAGGATCCATGGGTATATGGGTATATATGCAAATGAAGCAGCACAGCAATAGTGTAGTGGTTAGAGCATCCGCCTAATGAACAGACATTCCCAGTTCGAATCCATTGCAGCACATACCATTTTCCATTGGTAATCTGTATATGAACATATTTTGACATCCGTCTGCTGCATAACCTGCATAATGACAATTAAAAGTGAAATGCAGTGAAGTGTCATTGTCATAATGAATAAAGCACTCATAAGCAGGTTTAAGCATGAATAAGCAGTAGTAAGCATATATAAGCACCAGTAAGTGTGTTTAGGTGCATTTGCATGGGGGTAAGCATTGCCTAAACAAAGTAGAAGCTAACTGAGTATAAGAAACTATAATTGGAGTTTAGCATTGCTTAGCTCCGCACAAACCCACGCACACCCGCTCACAACTGCTTTAAAGTGCCTTAATCACTCTGTACCCAACAGCTCGTGTCCTGCCCAGTAACAAAATAAACAGCCTCTGCATGTCTAGAACTCAGGACCCTGTATATCACAGTCACAGTAGTTAACCACTACGCCATGATAGCAATACATATAAAGGAGGTATCAGCAAACTAATCCTCACCACAGGAAAATCGAATCTAACATGTGAACTGAATCTATGTACAGTGCAATGTTCTATAACCTGCCACAGACCATAAATATGTGAATTGGAGTACTGCAGTAAACATAGGGTTGAGGTGTCACTGTAATAAATTTTGAAGCCCCCATGACCCCATACAGTGTATATACACATGAATCACAGATACCAGACACATATATAACCTGTAATGAGTCAGACCTTGTTGACAAAAGGCAAATATAATGCTAGATAACTAATAAGCAATGCTAACCGCAGCACAGCCCAACTAAGTAAATGTAAGCAATGTGTAGGGAAGCTAATACAATATGCCCACAGGTACACCTCTTTAAGCAGTGCCAACCTGACATAAGCAGGTGTGCCCATAGCTTAACCTTTTCAAAACTGGCCAATTACAGAAAAGTGCAGGAATCCAGCCCTACTTAAACTGAAGAGGTGGGAATATGGCTCATAACTGATTGTAGCACCCCTCTGCAGGCAGAATGGCTAGAGTGGGAGAAGGCACTTACTTTAAAGTGCAGTGCTGGGGTATCCAGGAGTCCAAATTCATGGTATGGCTCCTGGTAAAGCATCATGACAGGAGACTACTGCAGGGCCAGTACCAGGGCTTGCAGTACAAAATGGAGGCCTGGGACAGTCTTGCCCGTGACCTCACTAGTGTCACAGGTATCCCCTGGGCTGGTAAGCAGGTCAGGCACCATCATGCAGACCTGAAGTGGCAGAGGGGAGATGTCCTGGAACAGTGGATCCAGGAAGCAAGGCAGATGCAGAATGCCCCAGAACTGAGTAAGTACTCCTTCCATTACATGGTTAATATTTGCCTAGTTGATGTATACTATGAATATATATGATTAAATATTATTGAACTTCTCTGACAGCTGCAGATGAGCGTGCTGCGAACCAGCAAGCCTATGATGCTAGGCTGCAAATGATGCGTCGTGAGGAAGGTTAGTAAATAGCCTGCATGTACTGTCATAACAAAAAAATGCAAGAGCCTCAGAAAGTGTTGTACTAGTATAGGGAATTGTGTAATATGCTGTGAATAAAGGTGTAACCCCTGCATTGCTTCTGTTTACTCTGTAGTCATATGTTGTTGTACTGTTGCAGTTATTAAATAGTACTATTGTAGTAAGCAGGGTTACCCACACTGTGGTATGCAGATAAAATGTGTATGAAGTGCTGTATAACAATGTTGGAAGTGCAAACAGGTCAGTCATATTAGACAAAATACATTGAAAAGCTTCACAACAATTGTCTGATAGCATAGTGTACAGCGATCTTAACTGTAATGCTTTTGTCACACACAGCAGGGCTTTGGATCCCAGGAGCGCTAGTAAGTTGTATGCATAATCATTGCACACAACTGCACACAGTTTGTTAGAATGTTCAGAGAGAAAGCTGTATGCATATTTACACTTGACAACTGTGCAGATTTTCCAAAATTAACGAATAGGCAGGCAAAAATGAAGAATAATCCGTTTATTATATTAAACTTAAGTGCTTTTCGTACATAGCATATATGAATAGACTATTTCAAAGAATGTTTAAGATTACAACTAGTGCCGAAGGGTCTTAGGATATGGCAATATCCAACTGGACTAATTCCTAATTCTCAATTCCATTTAGACCTGATTAAATTATTTAATAAACAAGGTCTGGAATTATTAGAAATTATGAAAGTGAATTACACTTTAATGAATGACGAACTAAGAGACAATATCACCTTATTGGATACTCATATTAGGACACATCCTGATTTTTTCAGATATAAATTTGAGTATTCACATATTTTTCAGACTATTGATTCATTCATTAATAAAGCAAGATCAATTAAGTGGAAAAAATTACAAAGAGATCGCCAGCAGTATGAACAAGGAATAGCTTACCCATGTCCACCTCCTGCACAACAATGGAACATGTATAAGTATAAAGGGAAGGATAAGGTGTTTTTCCTTCCCAACTGCCTAATATACAAATTTGCACTAATTCTGATGGTCAGATTACAGATAATTTGCAGGAAGTACCCCTTACTAATAACTCCAGTAACAACAGTGACACTATTGTTAATAATGAAGAGGGGCCCCAAAGAAGTGAACGTTTACAGAACCAATTCAAATCTAATTCTCAAACTAATAACGGCCAAGGAGGATCTAAACAACAGGGTTTTCAGAGGGGGAGAACACAAGGCAAGTGGAACCAGAAGAAGAAATACAACAAATGGAAATAGATTTTGGGGTTCCAGAAACAATTCCTCTGATTATTAAAAACGCCGAGGGTGACTTTTCCATTTATAACTATTCTTCTGTTTTTGTTCCCGTGGATTTGGCCAACCTTTTGGCGAATGGCCTTACCTTTATACCCACGAGGAATTTGGATATTACGAACTGTATTTTAGATTTGAAAAAGTATGTGTGGAAATTAAATCTGGCATTCATATTAGGGGATGCTGATAGAATGAATGGGAACCAATATAAAATTACAAGCACTTATAATCCACCGTTACATAATTCTTTGCACACATTTGAAAAGATGTGTGAGCTTGACTTTATATATATGCAGCATATAAGAAGAAATAATGCTGGTAGAAATAACCTTACAGATGAATTTAAATGGATCCAATACCTGAAAGAGGCTAGAGTACGTATTATGAAGCCAGATAAGGGTGGAGGTCTGGTCTTCATGGACCAGATAGATTATGAAAATAAAATTGAAATGTTGTTGTCATCTGAGTCCTATGTACAAGCTTCTGTGAATGAATATAATCAGGCCATTAATAGAATTAAAATTTATATAAATGATCTGTTTATAGAACAGAGGATAGATATGGATCTATACAATTATTTAATTATGCCCTTCCCCACAGCTCCAATTATCTTCGGTGTGCCAAAAATTCACAAGGACCTGATTAATCCACCCTTCAGGCCCATAGTAAATGGTAGGAATAGTGCAACATATGCTTGTGCGAAAGTAGTTGATGGGATACTTAAAAAATATGTAAATCTTGAACCATGTACATGTAAAGATTCTTGGTCCTTCTTACAGAAAATTAATGATATTGGTTTTAATGAACAGGTCAATTTACTCACAATTGATGTGAAAGACCTCTATACCACAAGATTTGGGTATTGAATGGGTAATTTTGACTCTAAAAGATAAAGGTGCATCTCCATCGGAATTATTTTTAGTAGAAGAACTACTAAATATAGTTTTAGCACACAATTATATCACCTTCAAAAACAACTTTTTTCACCAAAAGAGCGGAGTGGCTATGGGCTTACCTTGTGGGTCAAGCTTCGCTAATTTGGTTATGAGTTATTGTGAAAAGAATTTTGTGTTTGGCAATTAGCACATCAATTCCCAAATTGCCTATTATACCTGATATCTAGATGACATATTTATTCTATTGAAAGGAGACATTAATATGGCAGAAGATCTTGTTAAATATGTTAACGCTAGTACTGATTTTTACATTTAATTTTGAGGAAAAACAAATTGCCTATTTGGATGTGCTCCTAATTAAAAATAATCTTGATAAAAAATATGAAACTAGATATATAGAAAACCATCATAATCCAATACTTTCCTACATTTTTCCAGTGCTCACCCTATGTTTCAAAAAAAGTCCGTGATTAAAGGTCAGTTAGTAAGGGCTGCACGGATGGTTACAAGAGATAATGATTTTTTTCGAGGAATGCAGGAATTTAAGGGATATGTTTCTTAGAAGAGCATACCCAATGGGATTCTTAGACAAAATATTAGATGAAATTTATGATAAGAGATATAGAGGTATTTACAAACCAATTGTTAATGGACTTAGTGAAATACAAATCTCAGAGACATTAAGTAATGGATTAGAGAATTCCCTTTGTGATACAGCAAGCTTATTAGTTAATGGTAAAGAGAAAAGAAAAACTTTCTCTTTTGAATATAGCTTGACCTTAACTTTCAATTCCGATTTTTACTTTATAAAGGGAATTGTATCCAAAAATTGGAATATTATAAAAGTAAGGAATTAATAGATAAAGTAGGTAAAGCACCAAGATTTACATTAAGAAGAGACAGAAATTTCAAGCAACTACTGGAGGGTATTAATAACACCGAACACAAGGTTACCAATAAAGGTATGCACAGCTGTGGTTCCTGTCCCTATTGTAAATTTATTTTAGTGAGTAATTTTATTACTATCAATAATTTTGATATAAAAAGTAAGTACAAAAACAACTGTAACTCTAAAATGGTTATTTACTAAGCTATATGCCAGTTCTGCCCATGTTTTTTATGTAGGAAAAACTGTTCGTAGATTAAGAGACAGAATCTACAAACAAATTTATAATATAAAAAAATCCAAATTAGACAATGCATTGGCTAAGCATGTCTCAGAATATCCTGCACATACTTTTAAATTTTGGGTGTTAGATCAATTAATACCTAACATAAGGGGTGGCCCTTTAGAAATTGAATTAGAGAAGTTAGAATTGTTATGGCAGATCAGACTGTATTCATATAATTGACCAGGCTTAAATGATATGTGCTCTATAATGGCCTTATTAAAACTTAAAAGCCTTAGTAGATAGGAACTTTATTGGAATAATGTTATGTTATTATTTTTTATATATGTATATATATTTTTTGTATACATATATACATTTAGACTTTAGATTATGGTTTTTCATACAAGTAATTCATGACTAGTAATGTTTTTTGTTGCTGCTTAGTTGTTTATAACAGAGTTTTTTAAATATAGATTTGTATAGTAATGTATTAATATGTTTTGATATAATATTGTGTTGCATATAATATTTATTTCAGTATTTTATATGGTGTTCAAAATTTTATTACAAAGTATCTTTTATGATTTAGTAATATGCCTTTAATGTGCTTTACATTTCAATTGATGCATCAGCTAACTACAAGCTTTTGGTATTTATATGGCACTTTAACTTCTGTTCCCCATCTGATGAAGTTCGTATATGCTATGTACGAAAAGCGCTTAAGTTTAATATAATAAATGGATTATTCTTCATTTTTAACCATGCAGATTTTGTTAGAATGCTCAAATAGAGAGTGGTATGCATATTCATACCCCTCAGCTGTTCTAATCTGCCCAGTATGCCCAGATGAATGGCCCACATCACCTGCCTTTTGCTCTGTTCCCCTGACAAATTAGTGTGATGATCCAAGAAATGTAGGCAGGTGTTAATGACATATAACTGATAGTCTGACTTGTACATAGTCAGAGAATGTATATGCAAACATACCTGTCATCCCAGCATCTCACCCAAAGTGTATGAGAGCAGTCTTAAAATATGTTGCATTAACACCTGCATCTTGTTAAGCCTGTATGTAAGACACAGGTCCCATACATACTAACCTACAAACATAACATTTTACAATATAATGCCATTGGGTGTAGTGTAATGATACATTTAATGGACAGACCACTGCACTGACTACGAATGTTGTGAAAATGACAAGGATATATTAGTTGTTAATTGAACTCTCTCTCTCAACCCTACCATATGTGCAAAAATAACAGATTTACACAACTCATTTGGTATGTCTACACTCCTAACCTTTGTTGGGACATATGTCCTATTGGTTTGTAAATATTCACATCTGTTTCTATGCATGTGCCATGTTAAAATACTCCTATATTGGTGGCCTGTTGCCATCAATGAAACCTGCATGTTGTTGTAATGGCCACTGTTTACCCATATATGCATGTGTTCTGCCTGCTCTGAAAATATCTGGTGCCCTGGGTAATGGGAACACCTATGCATGCTGTTATTGCTAATCGTCAATGCTGTTGACTATTACTAACCCATATCTGCCTTACACTTGCTACAACATAGCTTACCTCAGCTAGCCATGGCACTGGGCACCAGCACATCTGGGTCCCAGCCTGGGACCTCCTCGTCTGTTGGCCCTGCACCACCTTCAGGTGGAACCACCTCAAGGGATGGGGCTCGCCCCCCCCCCGGGAGCGGGATCAGACAGGAACCTGTCCCCCATGTTACGGTCCAGGCCATGGTGTGTAGGGAGCTTGACAGGGAGATTTGAGATCGCCTATGCCAGCTTGAGGGAAGAGTGGTGCAACTAGAGGGTGAGCCAGTCCTTCCTACACAGCCCCAAGCACAGCCACCTTCTGGGCTTTGAAGGTACAGTGGTGACTGCCCATGGGAGGGGACCTCAGTCCCACTGTATCCATTTGTGGGCTCGTGGGCTTGTGACTTCCAAACACCACTCCCCGTCCAAGGTGCCCCCCCCACATCATATACCGCCCCTGTACGCGTCTTGTCTGTCATCCTACCCAACCTATCCTCCCTGATAATACCTACTCTCCTTCCCCAACATCCCACTCTCACCTAAAAATAAAAGAAAAGAGGGCAATCTGTTCCCGCAAAAAAAAAGCATGCCCCATACATAGCTGTCCATTTCACACACATGTCCACTGGGCACATGTAAATGTTTCTAATTGGCATCACAACATACTATTGTTGTCCTCACCCCTCTCTCAGGGTTGTGAGTGTCCAAATGTACTGCCAAATTTATTGCATATGCACCGCCACTGCTGTAGAAGAAATGGACAGCTATGGACCTTCCCTACACCCTTCCTGCACATCCCTAGCTACCTTGCCTACTGTCTTTCCTTCTTTGTGCCTTTTTTTCACCACTTTCCTATCACCTCTTTTTTCTTTTCTTTTAAAGAAATTAGCATGGGGGTAAGCGGGTGTAAGCACTTTTAAGCAGCAGTGAGCAGGTTTCAGCCTGTTTGCGTGGGGATAAGCACAGCCTACATAGGTTAAGCAATCAAGAAGTGAGTGTAAGGAACTGTAACCAAAAGTAACTACTGCTTACCGCCGTGCACACCCACTCACAACTGCTTAAAAGTGCCTGAAATCACTCCATATCCAACGGCCCTTGTTCTGCCCAGCAACAAAATAAATGGCCTCTGCAAAGCTCGAAACCAGGACTCCAATGTGATTTACTACTAAGCCATGACAGATATACAGACATCTGATGTTATCACAAACATATCATCCAGCACAGTCATTCAACAGTATAGGAAATGTATTTCATTATGTAGATGTATGTGTGTGAGTTTATGTCCAGATATATATACATACATAGATATAGATATATATAGATATATCAAGAACAAACCATGTGACAACAAAGCATTAAAAAAGAATGAAAAGAAAAACACCAGCAACTCCTGTATTATGTAGTGGTGTTGTCCTATGTAATATCAAGACTCCCTCAGACAGACATGTGTCATTAATACACGCAAACATTTGTACATTGCCCAAATACATTACTTTGAGCATTTTATTTACATTAACAAAACAGTTCCTGCCCAATCATAATGTGAGAACAGTACTCTTGCAAGGTACTGTGTGCAACATCATCATCATTAAAAAGTTAAATGGGGTAACCATAGAGGGACCGGTAGTGTCGTGTGTACACTGGGGTCATCTGCAGCACGTGTACCTGGAACCTTTAGGAGTCATGTGCATACCAGGATCGTGTGCCTGAGAGAGGGGTGAGGACAACAGTAGCATGTTGCTATGCAAATTAAAAATGTTACATGTGTCCAGTGTACACGTGTGTGAAATGGACAGCTATGTATGGGGCAAACATTGTTCGGGGAACAGATTGGACTTTTGTTTCCGTTTTTGTAAGGTGAGAGTGGGATGTTGGGGAAGGAGAGTAGGTATGCTCATGGAGGATAGGTTGGGTAGGATGACAGACAAGACAGACAAGACAGCATACAGAGGCAATATATGACACATGTGGGGGGGGATACCTTGGACGGGGCGGGGTGTATGGCAGTCACAAGCCCATGAGCCCCCAAATGGAAACAGTGAGATGGAGGTCCCCACCCATGGGCAGCCACCACTGAACCTTCACAGCCCCAAAGGTGGCTGTGCTGGGGGCTGTCTAGGAGGGGCAGGCGCACCCTCTAATTGTGCTACTCTGCCCTCGAGCTGGCATAGCTGGCCTCAAAACCCCTTATTGAGCCCCCTACGTGCCACTGCCTGGACCGTACGATGGCTGATAAGTTCCTGTCTGGACCTGCTCGTGGGGGGGGCAAGCCCCATCCTCAGTGGCGGTTCCACCCAAAGGTGGTGCAGAGCCAACAGAGGTGGAGGTCCAAGGCTGGGTCCCAGACATGCTGGTGCCTGGTGCCATGGCCAGCTGAAGTGGGACAGATGGTTCCGCCATGACCTGCAATCCCATACAGCCTATGGTGTTGCAGTTCTAACACAGATAAGGCTTAGTAATAATCAACAGCAGTCAGGATTACTTATGACAGCATGCATAGATATTACCATTAACCCAAGACAACAGATGTCATACATTTGCAGAGAGAGCACAACACATGCACATATACTGCTTGACATCTGTCCAAAGCGTAGATGACTTGGGACTGCAACTATGAACAGTGGCCCATTATTGGCATGTCAATGTGATAACCTCAGATAGTGAGTGTCATACTACTGTTTCATGTGACGTATGTCCAATCAGGGATGCGATGTCAGTAACTCTCATCACTGTCACCGTGTACTGACTGCAATCCTCACACTATGCTTCTGCAGTTCACAGATGTGTGTTCTGTGAGTAACACAAGAAACAAATGGTTTCAACCACAGTGACCAGTCCACAGATGTCCCTACAGATGGGGATTTCCTCAAAAACAGAGCACTGTGTTGTCATTTATTAAAACATGCAGACTAGCCATGACCACACACAACCTATTAAACTGGCAGTAGTCTGAATGAAGCATAGCTACACTTACATGCTGTAGTCATGTCTGGCAAATCACTCTCCTGTCTTTAGGCTATTTTCCATAGTGTATGCTGTTTGAGGAATATCCAGATTTCCTCTGTGATGCTGTTTACCAAACACCAGATCCAAGTTCCACTCACAGCAACTGTCATGGGCAAACACCAACATGATGTTCCTAGATATTGTACCGTGTTTCCATGCAATTGGCTATGGGAATGTCACCACAGCTGTTCCACATGCAATCAGCTAGAGGAGGACTGCAATAGGTGCAGAGGCCATCACCTGATCATGACCATCACTTACAAAACACAAGCTGCTGCTGAGCAGGTGTACATCTCCACATCCACCAGAGAGTGTGTGGGAGGGACAGACAGACAGAGGCAAAGTACATCAGAGAAGGGCTAGGAAACTAAAACCTAAGCATCTTCTGTCACACACCTACCAGTACAGGAGTTCAAACCCCTGACTGACTAGCCATTACTATTACAAGTGCATGCAGTTACTCCATGTGCCACATAGCTGACATGTTGGTGTGCTGTAAGAACATATATGTGTGCTGGTGAGCAACATCTGCAACAGAGATATAGTAGACATACATTAGGTGTAGCACACATGGCTATCCACATGAAGAGATGTCATTGTCAACACAGCCACACTCCCTAAGGGACTCAGACACATTGGCACACTTTGGCAGGCTCACAAATACACTTCTTAACTACTTAGTTTGCCACACTACAGTAATGCACAGGTATTACATGCACCACAGGGGTTATCTTGAGGTTTTATGGGCTAGGGCATGTGAACGTGTCTGACATCAGTCAGTATGCCAATGGGGCTATACTGGGTGTGATTGTGGCTGCGAACATCATACCCCACATGCAGGCACATTGTGCCAGTACTGACATGCATGTGTGCATTGCTTCATGGGTGTGTAGTGGTAGTCTGTGCAAGATGGCTGTACAAGGCTAGGTGAGGAGTAATCCTTGGCATCAGGCCACATGACAATGGTCTACAGTGTGGTTCAGGGGTGTAGTGTCTGCAATGTCCCACACAGATGGTATTGTATTAACCATCCTGTCATCCTGGTTACTATTGTGTGTGGCCATTGCTTTGCAATGCATGCCATGTCTGTGTTTGATAGTCCTTGACATGGACATTGCCTGGGATGTGCATGTCCCACATTAATGTACAGTGACATGTTTAAGTGTACCTGGTTTGCCTGGCACATATTATGTACACAGACTGTTATCATAAGATGTGCCAATCTTGGCCTGGTGTGGCAGGACCTGCTAATAGACAGCAGTTTGACCCTACACCTGCATTGATAACATGATACAGGTATTCCCTGGTGTCAGTGGCATCTGTCTATAGAGGGCATGTGTGTAAGGCATTGTATGTCCTTTGTGGATCACATTTGATGGCACCACATATGTTGCAGGCATCCAGTGGGGAACATAGTGAAGGCATTTTCTGCAATTATGTGCCTATTGTACTGGTGGACAGGGTGCCATGCCCACTGCAGCCCACTGCAATCACACCATGCTTACTATTTGGCAACAATGTGCAGGGTGCAAGCAACATAGCGGGATTTTTCTAGGCAAGTTTGTTTGTGTATGACACATGGGTTCAGACCTTATTCTGGGTAATAGTAGGGTTGCTTACTTTGTTCACCAGGCCTTTTGCCAGATGTAGGGGTATGGCTTGCCAACCCAGTCTCTTGGCTGATTGAAATCTGTAATCCTTGTGAGGTGGACATTGTGACATATAATATGGCCACCATATAGGAAAACTACAAAACCTGCTCCTAAACATGTCCAGTGGGTAGACAGTCACAGCCACCTCCACACAGGATATGACTGACAAACACACACAAACACACACCTGCCATGTCTCAGAATAGAACTCCTACCAAACTAGTGTAACACACTACAGCATTACGTAGTTACAGGACATGCTACAGAGATTACTGGGTTATAGTAGTCCCAGAGGTGTATTTCTAGGTGGACATCAGCAGGATTGCTAAAATAGGGCCAATGAATCATAGTGAGTGTGACTAGCCAAACATGCAGCACTCTCTACACAGGCATAGGAACAGACACCAAAGAATCCACAACTCCCACGTGTGAGACTAGAACCCATATCAGAGTTTTATATCACACTACAGCATTACACTGTTATAGCATGCACCACAGAGATTGCTGGAGTACTCTTTTTCCCAAAGGTGTACTCTCCAGTGATTGACATCAGCAGGATTGCCAATGTAGGGCATTTGAATTGTATTAAGTGTGACTAACCTAATTTCCACAATTAGTCTGTATGCATTAATCGC